>NC_088422.1:35712749-35937749 GCF_034236695.1 Oncorhynchus nerka | reverse complement strand
GTTTGGGTAGGTTTAAATAGTCACAGTGGGAACAACATCCCCTACCCACTTCCTGATGAACTCAGTCACTGTGTCCGTGTTTACGTCAATGTTATTCTCCGAGGATACCCGGAACATATCCCAGTCTGCGTGATCAAAACAATCTTGAAGCGTGGATTCCGATTGGTCAGACCAGCGTTGAATAGACCATAGCACGGGTACTTCCTGTTTGAGTGTCTGCCTACTAGAGTAATCAGGGATTTCTATTGGAGAAGCAGTTTCTGGACCTCTTCATATAGTCTCTTTCGTTGACTCACATCTGCGAGAAACGTAGGCAACCCTTAGGCTTACCTGACTATACTATGACATCGGACTCTGGACTAGTAGGTCTTCATAAAACAGGCTCATACTAATAACAGACCGAGTGTTCTGTCATTCAGTCAGCTTTATCAGACCACAAGACTCTGAGGACCAAAACAGACAACGCTATAGCACACACACACAAACCTGATCATCCACTTACACCACACCAACCAACCACACACTCATAACCAACCACACTAAATATTTTTTAACAGAGGGGAGATTTGTAGTCAACATCAAGATGGTGGAGATTCATCCTGAACATGATGAATTAAATTACAGTATGACAGGATTATCCAATCAAAATCAGATAGAATATTAGATCTAGAAGTTCCAGTCTCAGAGTGCCATCATGTGCCTGCCTTGGCCTGGGTCCAGAGGGAGGGAGGGAGGGATTTCCTAATAAGGACTCCTTTAGACATGTAGCTTAGGGGCTGTATTGTAACAAACCTAACACAATGGTAAATCGAAGCACTAGTGGTAGCCCATAGGTCAGGGGGTGTGTCAGAAAAATTTGATGCTACTTTCAGAGCAATAGCTGGCGGTGGTGCGGAAGGGCTGGGCTTCGGATTAATAAATAAATGATAGGTGTGGTGAGGGCTTGGCCACTCACTGGCCAGTCAATGCCTTTCATGGCTTAATACTGCATGCCGTCTCAAATTCTGTAGGTTATTGACATATTTGCGTTGTCATCAACTCCAATTCAGCTGGTGGCACAGAATATTCTCCTCCTAGTCCATTGTGGGTTGATTCCGTTTATTAAATAGCATAGGCTACAATAACGAAAAATAGCAACAGTAAAAAAAAAAAAACATCCAGTGTTTGCTCAATATGTTTGGAGTGTTTCGACAGTCAACATGGTTGAATAAGCCTTTGCCCATTGCATCTCCTCCAAAACATACTAGGGTCCAGTAAATGGTATTGTATGTGAGACAATTTCTCAATAAGTAACATATACTGTAGCCCAGGCCTAACGTTGATATGGCGTTATAGGACTGAATAATTTAAATATGTTTGGAGGAGCGGGTGTTTGGTAACCAGACAAAATGCACTCTTTGAAAACGAGCAGAACGAGCAGTATGGCTGGTGGCATTGTCATGCTGGAGGGTCATGTCAGGATGAGCCTGCAGGAAGGGTACCACATGAGGGAGGAGGATGTCTTCCCTGTAATGCACAGCATTGAGATTGCCTGCAATGACAACAAGCTCAGTCCAATGATGCTGTTACACACCGCCCCAGACCACGACGGACCCTCCACCTCCAAATTGATCCCGCTCCTGAGTACAGGCCTCGGTGTAACGCTCATTCCTTCAACGATAAACGCGAATCCGACCATCACCCCTGGTGAGACAAAACCGTAAGTCATCAGTGAAGAGTACTTTTTGCCAGTCCTGTCTGGTCCAGCGATGGTGGGTTTGTGCCCATAGGCGACATTGTTGCTGGTGATGTCTGGTGAGGACCTGCCTTACAACAGGCCTACAAGCCCTCAGTCCAGCCTCTCTCAGCCTATTGCGGACAGTCTGAGCACTGATGAAGGGATTGTGCGTTTATGGTGTATCTCGGGCAGTTGTTGTTGCCATCCTGTACCTGTCCCGCAGGTGTGATGTTCAGATGTACCGATCCTGTGCAGGTGTTGTTACACATGGTCTGCCACTGCAAGGACGACCAGCTGTCCATCCCGTCTCCCTGTAGCACTGTCTTAGGTGTCTCGCAGTACGGACATTGTAATTTATTGCCCTGGCCACATCTGCAGTCTTCTTGCCTCCTTGCAGCATGCATAAGGCACGTTCACGCAGATGAGCAGGGACCCTGGGAATCTTTATTTTGGTGTTTTTCAGAGTCAGTAGAAAGGCCTCTTTAGTGTCCTAAGTTTTCATAACTGTGACCATAATTGCCTACCGTCTGTAAGCTGTTAGTGTATTAACGACCGTTCCACAGGTGCATGTTCATTAATTGTTTATGGTTCACTGAACAAGCATGGGAAACAGTGTTTAAACCCTTTACAATGAAGATCTGTGAAGTTGGATTTTTACGAATGACCTTTGAAAGAAAGGGTCCTGAAAAAGGGACGTTTCTTTTTTTGCTGAGTTTATATGGGCTTTTTCTTTAATCAAACGAAACAGAAACAAGCAATTGCTACAGGGAAATAACTTAAATGTTTCTAAATACCTTTGTCACTGGATGGTCTCCCGACCCCTCCTGTCTCTGCCTCTAGTATTTATGCTGCAACAGTTTATGTGTCGGGGACCTAGGGTCAGTCTGTTATATCTGGAGTATTTATCCTGTCTTATCCGGTGCCCTGTGTGAATTTAAGTATGCTTTCTCTAACTCTCTCTTTCTTTCTCTTTATCTCTTTTTTTCTTTCTCTCTCTTGGAGGACCTGAGCCCTAGGACCATGCCTCAGGATTACCTGGCCTGATGACTCCTTGCTGTCCCCAGTCCACCTGGCTGTGCTGCTGCTCCAGTTTCAACTGTTCTGCCTGTGGCTATGGAACCCTGACCGTTCACCGGACGTGCTACCTGTCCCAGACCTGCTGTTTTCAACTCTCTAGAGACAGCAGGAGCGGTAGAGATACTCTGAATGATCGGCTATGAAAAGCCAACTGACATTTACTCCTGAGGTGCTGACCTGTTGTACCCTCGACAACTACTGTGATTATTATTATTTGGCCCTGCTGGTCATCTATGAACATTTGAACATCTTGGCCATGTTCTGTTATAATCTCCACCTGGCACAGCCAGAAGAGGACTGGCCACCCCTCATAGCCTGGTTCCTCTCTAGGTTCTTCCTAGGTTCTGGCCTTTCTAGGGAGTTTTTCCTAGCCACCGTGCTTCTACACCTGCATTGCTTGCTGTTTGGGGTTTTAGGCTGTGTTTTTGTACAGCACTTTGTGACATCAGTTGATGTAAGAAGGGATTTATAAATACATGTTATTTGATCTTTTGTTCCATGATGGGGATATAGCCTACATGGTAGGGGTTCGGGGGGGGTCCTCTCACTGTTTTGCTTCTCCCAAACTTGATATTTTAATACTGCTTTGGTGATTCAAGATGTATTTCAAAGCGGTCTCACGAGCAAAACCCTTTATCAATAGCCTTGACTACTTGGCAACATTGGGCAGGACAAATGAAAACAGCCTTCGTTTCGAGGAGCGGAGGCTATGCTCGGTTTTTTATCAAAAGAAACTAAATGGGATAAAATGCATTCGTTTTTATGTTTCTATATGAGGTTCACGGCCACAAAACTCCATATGCATATGGGCACCGTGAGTCACGCCTGGAAAAAACTGAGCTTCCATTGTCAAAATCCAATCCATAACCAAATATCCCTACCAGCGCGGCCTGAAATTGGAACTTTGGCGTTTTTAAGGACACACCTCTGATATTGCCACCTCTGCCACCTCAGCGCAAGGAACTCATATAAGACAGGTAAATTGCCAATCCTGGCACAATGGGTTAAAAATAGAAGAGCGCCGGCTTTTACAGGTCGAAAATAGCAAATGAGCGTGCGTTTGACATTTGCGCTGGCTTCACGCCAGCCGAAAATAGAATCTTAGGTATGTTCAGAATTTCAGATGGGTGAAGCGTTCAGAATGTCACTCAGCCATGTCTATGGCTTCTCTCTCTGCTCTTGTCCCATTCAGCCCTGACACTACGTTGTTATGGGGATTTACTTGGTCCTCCATCCATTGATCATGGTGACCAAATGCTAATGATGCTATGTTATATTGAACACCAGATTGATGAGAACTACTCCACATTTTCTGAATGCTAAATAGTCTACATAGATTTTCAGAAATGACAATGGGCCTAAACAAAGCCTCAAGTCTCCTCGTACAGTGTGTGGTACGGTGTGTCACAGCGCCATCTAGGAGACAGATATGATACTGCAGCTGGAGTCCATTAGGCGTTATGTTTTTTAAAGCTCTATAAATAGGCTTCCTGTGAAAAGCTATGCATGACGAGCACATGCACACACACACAATCTTACCATCACATAGGCCAACACACATGCCTAAGCTGTCAACACATCATGTGTGCCATGACATGTATGATGCAGAGTGGTGCACACTCTCACAGACACACAGACACAAACACCTAGTCAACAAATAGACAACTGATACATGATAGATGTTACACAATAAACAACGCTGCAGTGAGAGGTCTAACTTTAGCACATCAGCCGACAGGTAAAGGAAAGCAAACTAAATACTTAAAGGCCTGGCTGGGATGTTAATGCACATTAACACACACACACACACACACACACACACACACACACACACACACACACACACACACACACACACAGAGAGAGACAAGCAAAGACACACACACACAGAGACAAACACACACACTCACACACAGAAATACACATATGGTCAATGCATGCCTTGCTCCTCTTGGACAGCCACTTGCTGAACCGCAGAATGTTAAATAAACCAGTGGAGGAATTCTACTAAGTCAACACATCCTGGGGATGAGAGCTCTCTGTGTGTGCATGTGTCTGTCTGTCTGTCTGTCTGTCTGTCTGTCTGTCTGTCTGTCTGTCTGTCTGTCTGTCTGTCTGTCTGTCTGTCTGTCTGTCTGTCTGTCTGTCTGTCTGTCTATTTGTCTGTCTGTCTGTCTGTCTGTCTGTCTGTCTGTCTGTCTGTCTGTCTGTCTGTCTGTCTGTCTGTCTGTCTGTCTGTCTGTCTGTCTGTCTGTCTGTCTGTCTGTCTGTCTATCTGTCTGTGTCTGTGTGAAACTGAGAACAGAGCTGTGCTTGTAGCAGGGCAGTGAGGTAAACACACACACACACACACACAAGCTCTGTTTAGATTCTACCTCCCTCGCACACTCTCTCTCTCCATCTCACTCACACACATGGCTGCCTCTGTTTAGATCCTACCTGCCCATGGAATGCTCAGAATCCCATGGCCATGGCAACATAACACAGCCAGTAAATCTCTGTTTAACACAGACAGGAGATATGCCTTCAGAATATATTCACACCCTTGACTTTTTACACATTTTGTTATGTTACATAGTGGGATTCAAATGTATTTTAAAGTTTTTTTTTGTCAATGATCCACATGCAATACTCTGTAATGTCAAAGTGGAAGAAAAATGTCAAGATTTGTTTTTATTAATGAAAAATAAAACAATAATATACTGTATCTTTATTAGTTAAGTATTCAACCCCCTACTCAATACATTTTAGAATCACCTTTGGCAGTGATTACAGCTGTGAGTGTTTTTGGATAAGTCTCTAAGAGCTTTTGCACACCTGGATTGTACAAAATTTGCCCATTATATATTTTTTTATTCTTCAAGCTCTGTCAAGTTGGTTGCTAGACAGACATTTCATTCATTTCATCATTGCTAGACAGACATTTTCAAGTCTTGCCATTTAAGTCAAAACTGTAATGAGACCATTCAGGAACATTCAATGTCATCTTGGTAAGCAACCCCAGTGTACATGTGTGTACACTGGGTTATTGTCCTGCTGAAAGGTGAATTTTTCTCCCAGTGTCTGTTGGAATGCAGACTGAACCAGATTTTCCTCTAGGATTTTGCATGTGGTTAGCTCTATTCCATTTCTTTTTAAACTAAAAAACTCCCTAGTCCTTGCCGATGACAAGTATACCCATAACATGATGCAGCCAACATTCTTGAAAATATGAAGAGTGGTACTCAAGTGATGTGTTGGATTTGCCCCAAATATAAAGCTGAGTATTCAGGACAAAAATGTAATTTCTTTGACACATTTTTTGCAGTAGTACTTTAGTGCCTAATTGCAATTAAGAGAAAATCGTGCCGCTTTGTTTTGCGCCAGCTGCAGCTTAACTAGGTATTTTCTTGCCTCACTGGACCACATGACTGGACAATAATCAAGATTAGACAAAACTAGAGGATGGTGTATAATACACCCAGTCATTATAAAGATACCAGCGTTCTTCCTAACTCTGTTGCCGGAGAGGAAGGAAACCACTCAAGAGATTTCACCATGAGGCCAATGGTGATTTTAAAACAGTTACAGAGATTAATGGCTGTGATAGGAGAAAACTAAGGATGGATCAACAACATTGTAGTTACTCCACAATACTAACTTAAATTACAGAGTGAAAAGAATGAAGCCTGTAAAGAATAAAAATATTCCAAAACATGCATCCTGTTTGCAATCAGAGGGCTGATATAAATACTATGCATGCCAGTCTCTCTTGGCTAAGAGTTGAGGAGAGACTGACTGCAATCACTTCTTCTTTTATAAGAAACATTCATGTGTTGAAAATCCCAAATTGTTCACATAATCAACTTACACACAGCTCTGACACACACACTTATCCCACCAGACATGCCACCAGGGGTATTTTCACAGTCCACAAATCCAAAACAAATTCAAGAAAGTGTACAGTATTATATAGAGCCCTAATTGCAGGGAACTTCCTTCCATCTCATATTGCTCAAATAAACAGCAAACCTGGTTTAAAAAAAAACAGATAAAGCAACATCTCGCGGCACAACGGCTCTCCCCTATTTGACCTAGATAGTGTGTGTGTATGCATTGATATGTAGGCTACGTGTGGCATTTTTTATTTGAATTATGTAGTTCTGTCCTTGAGCTGTTCTTGTCTATTGATGTTCTGTATTATGTCATTCTGTATTATGTTTCATGTATTGTGTTGGACCCCAGGAAGAGTAGCTGCTGCTTCTGCAACAGTTAATGGGGATCCTAATAAAATAACAAAAGAAATACCAAACTTCACCATGCTCAAAGGGATATTCAATCTCATCTTTTTATGTTATTTCTACTCATCTACCAATAGGTGCCCTATTTGCGAGGCATTGGAAAACCTCCCTGGTCTTTGTGGTTGAATCTGTGCTTGAAATGTACTTCTCAACTGAGGGACCTCAACTAAGGGACAGATCATTTTAAGTGTGCCACAGAGATGAGGTCGTCATTCAGAAATCATGTAAACCACTATGATGGCAAACAGAGTGAGTCCATGCAACTTATTATGTGACTTGTTAAGCAAATTTGTACTCTTGTTCTTATTTAGACTTCACATAACAAAGGGGTTGAATGCTGTATTGACTAAAGGCATTTCAGTTTTTAATTTATTATTGATTTGTAAACATTTCTAAAAAACATAATTCCACTTTGACATTATGGAGTATTGTGTGTAAATCAGTGACACACAATCTACATTTAATACATTTTAAATTCAGGCTATAACTCAAGAAAATGTGGAAAAAGTGAAGGGGCGTGAATATTTTCTGAAGGCACTGTAAGTGATTTTGGAAGGGAATGTGTGTCAATGCTAGAGATCGACCGACTATGGTTTTTCAACGCCAATACCGATTATTGGAGGACCAAAAAAAGCTGATACTGATTAATCGGCCGATGTTTTTAAAACTTTATTTGTAATAATGACAATTACAACAATACTGAATGAACACTTACTTCATATAATATATAAATAAAATCAATTTAGCCTCAAATAAATAACGAAACATGTTCAATTTGGTTTAAATAATGCAAAAACAAAGTGTTGGAGAAGAAAGTAAAAGTGCAATATGTGCCATGTAAAAAAGCTAACGTTTAAGTTCCTTGCTCAGAACATGAGAACATATGAAAGTTGGTGGTTCCTTTTAACATGAGTCTTCAATATTCCCAGGTAAGAAGTTTTAGGTTGTAGTTATTATAGGAATTATAGGACTATTTCTATCTATACCATTTGTATTTCATATACCTTTGACTATTGGATGTTCTTATAGGCACTTTAGTATTGCCAGTGTAACAGTATAGCTTCTGTCCCTCTCCTCGCCCCTACCTGGGCTCGAACCAGGAACACATCGACAACAGCCACCCTCGAAGCATCGTTACCCATCGCTCCACAAAAGCCGCGGCCCTTGCAGAGCAAGGGGAACAACTACTCAGTCTCAGAGCGAGTGACGTTTGAAACGCTATTAGCGCGCACCCCACTAAGTAGCTAGCCATTTCACATCAGTTACACCAGCTTAATCTCGGGAGTTGATAGGCTTGAAGTCATAAACAGCTCAATGCTTGAAGCACAGCAAAGAGCTGCTGGCAAACGCACGAAAGTGCTGTTTGAATGAATGCTTACGAGCCTGCTGCTGCCTACCATTGCTCAGTCAGACTGCTCTATCAAATATCAAATCATAGACTTAATTATAACATAATAACACACAGAACTACAAAACTTTGGTCATTAATATGGTCAAATCCAGAAACAATCATTTAGAAAACAAAACGTTTATTCTTTCAGTGAAATATGGAACCGTTCCGTATTTTATCTAACGTCCCTAAGCATCCCTAAGTCTAAATATTGCTGTTACATTGTACAACCATCAATGTTATGTAACACGCTAGATAAACTAGTAATATCATCAACCATGTGTAGTTAACTAGTGATTATGTTAAGATTGATTGTTTTTTACAAGATAAGTTTAATGCTAGCGAGCAACTTACCTTGGCTTCTTGCTGTCCTCGCGTAACAGGTAGTCAGCCTGCCGTGCAGGCTCCTTGTGGAGTGCAATGTAAGGCAGGTGGTTAGAGCATTGGACTAGTAACCGGAAGGTTGCAAAAATAAATCCCAGAGCTTACATGGTAAAAATCTGTCATTCTGCCCCTGAACAAGGCAGTTAACCCACCGTTCCTAGGCCGTCATTGAAAATAAGAATGTGTTCTTAACAGACTTGCCTAGTTAAATAAAGGTGTACAAAAATTATTATAATAAAAACAAAAACAAATAAATCCGCCACAATCGGTGTCCAAAAATACTGATTACCGATTGTTATGAAAACTCGAAATCGGCCCTAATTAATCGGCCATTCCGAATAATCGGTCGACCTCTATTCAATACCCAGTAAAAACTCTTTCTCAGCCCAATGTTCTGATTTCAACATCAGTGTTTCACTGTACGTATTCACCATTGAGAGATATCATAATAAACACAATTTATTAGGGCCGATCAAAAGCAGAAAAAGCTTATTCGCACCACTGCCCTAACTTCACCCTAGTTATGCTAGTTATGCTAGCTAGACTGATGTGAGATTATTGTATGTTAATATGTCTACCGTGTAATCCGTGTTGGGATAGAGTCAAAGCCTGCAGTGCAAACCCTGAATGGGTATCCAGGACATACTGATATTTACGCAGAGATTGGAGAAGTCAGAATTGGTGGTTTGTGCCACAGACTGTTTGTGCCCATGACTATGAAAGTTGTGGCAAAAAGACTGTGGAAGTTTACCTGTTCTCTGAAGCTTTGGTTGTAGCATGAAAAACATTGTGAATTCCAACAGGCCTGGTTAACTAGCTACCAGTATAGCAAATCATTACTATGTAAAACTGTGGTTATAGAGATTCTCCCTGTTTATTTGTGTGATACTGGCAGTAGCCTACTGAGATTGAGAACCCTAGTTATAATAGCTAGCTATTCTAGCCTACTAATGTTGCTTACCTTTGTCGAATGCCTGATAGTATTCACGGGGTACTTTACGGGTAATTGTATAACTACTAGCGGTAACTGTTACTGTAAATCAAATTTGGCGGGAGAGCTGATCGAGTAACTGAAATATCTATTATTTTTTGGTTTTCAAACAAATAACTGACCGACACCGGTTCAATTGCATTTGCTTTGGGCTTTTTCTGTGAGCTCAATGTGCACATTGCTCAGTTTCTCTAGAGATAAATCAGATCAAGACCGAACTGTGTGATGTTGTAGTGAGTTGTAGTTTCCAACAGGCCAATATGCTGCATAGTTTTGTTGCAGAAAACGTGATAATTAACTACAATGACCATAATCCCTTGCGCGCCTTCTGCGTTTTCTTTACACCCGCTGTGTTAGGTTAGCGTGGGACAGACATTGAGAGCTAGAGAAGAGACAGAAGAATGCGCCCGCACACAGTTTCTTCGCAAGGTATTTCCACCAGAAAATACATGAACTAAGTGATTGGTTGGTATTTTGCAGTCATAAAAGTATGCCTTATTTACTTACTTTGAAGAACTACTAAAATAAGATTTTGTCAGACAGCATAGTCAGCGGTCTACAGCGATGAAATTATGACTTTGAATTAAATTATGTCATCAAATTAAACAAATGTAATTTACACATCAACTGAAATATTGTAGTAAAGTAATGTGAATAAATGATGGGCAGTGACTTACATCATGGGACTTTTATTAATTGTTTTATTCTTTTATTAATTGTTTTTATATACATACCACATTTAATAAACAAAACCTAAATGAACCTACCTCAAAAATCACTACTCGCTCAGCACTACTTTCTCTCTTCACAGTTTCGCAACAACCAACAACTGTGTTGCAAAAGTGTGTAGCTGGGGTGTATTCATTACGCTGATTCTGTTACAAAACGTTTCGTCTGTGGCAAAACCTTTCACGTCAGTACCACAGCCACAAAGTCATAGACCCTGCATATTTCTACAATTTATCTTCATAAAATGTGATTTTAAACCTAACACTTTACCGTAACCCTAACCATACTGCTAACCTTATGACTAACCTTAAATAATGACCAAAAAGCTAATTTTTGTTATTATGAATTCATACGATTTAGCCATGTTTGACTTTGTGGCTGTGGTAACTAGTGGAAACCACAGAAACCGTTAAAAAAAATAACTACAAACGGAAAATGTTTTGCAACGAAAACGAAAGTTTCTAGCGGACCATTTCAGGTAGGTTCGATAGAGATGGATAGAGGACTTATCGTGGATATAACCCTTTTTATACTGAACAAAAATATGAACGCAACATACAACAATTTCAATGATTTTACTGAGTTACAGTTCATATAAGGAAATCAGTCAATTGAAATAAATTCATTAGGCCCTAATCTATGGATCTCACATGATTGGGCAGGGGCGCAGTTTTTCTCCACAAAAGGGCCTCTTCAAAGGGGGAGACACCCTGGACCCAAACTGTTACAGACCTATATCCATCCTGCCCTGCCTATCTAAGGTCTTTGAAAGCCAAGTCAACAAACAGGTCACTGACCATCTCGAATCCCACCGTACCTTCTCAAGCTGTGCAATCTGGTTTCCGAGCCGGTCACAGGTGCACCTCAGCCATGCTCAAGGTACTAAACGATAAAAGACAGTACTGTGCAGCCGTCTTCTTCGACCTTGCCAAGGCTTTCGACTCTGTCAATCGCCATATTCTTATCGGCAGACTCAGTAGCCTCGGTTTTTCGAATGACTGCCTTGCCTGGTTCACCAACTACTTTGCAGACAGAGTTCAGTGTGTCAAATCGGAGGGCATGCTGTCCGGTCCTCTGGCAGTCTCTATGGGGGTGCCACAGGGTTCAATTCTCGGGCCGACTCTTTTCTCTGTATATATCAATGATGTTGCTCTTGCTGCGGGCGATTCCCTGATCCACCTCTACGCAGACGACACTATTCTGTATACTTCCGGCCCGTCCTTGGACACTGTGCTATCTAACCTCCAAACGAGCTTCAATGCCATACAACACTCCTTCCGTGGCCTCCAACTGCTCTTAAACGCTAGTAAAACCAAATGCATGCTTTTCAACCGTTCGCTGCCTGCACCTGCACGCCCGACTAGCATCACCACCCTGGAAGGTTCCGACCTAGAATATGTGGACATCTATAAGTACCTAGGTGTCTGGCTAGACTGTAAACTCTCCTTCCAGACTCATATCAAACATCTCTAATCTAAAATCAAATCTAGAGTCGGCTTTCTATTCCGCAACAAAGCCTCCTTCACTCACGCCGCCAAACTTACCCTAGTAAAACTGACTATCCTACCGATCCTCGACTTCGGCGATGTCATCTGCAAAATGGCTTCCAATACTCTACTCAGCAAACTGGATGCAGTTTATCACAGTGCCATCCGTTTTGTTACTAAAGCACCTTATACCACCCACCACTGTGACCTGTATGCTCTAGTCGGCTGGCCCTCGCTACATATTCGTCGCCAGACCCACTGGCTCCAGGTCATCTACAAGTCCATGCTAGGTAAAGCTCCGCCTTATCTCAGTTCACTGGTCATGATGGCAACACCCACCCGTAGCACGCGCTCCAGCAGGTGTATCTCACTGATCATCCCTAAAGCCAACACCTCATTTGGCCGCCTTTCGTTCCAGTTCTCTGCTGCCTGTGACTGGAACGAATTGCAAAAATCGCTGAAGTTGGAGACTTTTATCTCCCTCACCAACTTCAAACATCTGCTATCTGAGCAGCTAACCGATCACTGCAGCTGTACATAGTCTATCGGTAAATAGCCCACACAATTTTACCTACCTCTTCCCCATACTGTTTATATTTATTTACTTTTCTGCTCTTTTGCACACCAATATCTCTACCTGTACATGACCATCTGATAATTTATCACACCAGTGTTAATCTGCAAAATTGTAATTATTCGCCTACCTCCTCATGCCTTTTGCACACAATATATATAGACTCTTTTTTTTTCTTTTTTTTCTACTGTGTTATTGACTTGTTAATTGTTTACTCCATGTGTAACTCTGTGTTGTTGTCTGTTCACACTGCTATGCTTTATCTTGGCCAGGTCGCAGTTGCAAATGAGAACCTGTTCTCAACTAGCCTACCTGGTTAAATAAAGGTGAAATAAAAAAAATATTTAAAAAATTATTACAGACAGAAATACTGCTCAGTTTCATCAGCTGTCCGGGTGGCTGGTCTCAGACGATCCCGCAGGTGAAGAAGCTGGAAGGGCTGGCATGGTTACACGTGGTCTACGGTTGTGAGGCCGGTTGGACGTACTGCCAAATTCTCTAAAACGACTTTGGAGGCAGAGAAATGGTAGAGAAATTAACATTCAATTATCTGGTAACAGCTCTGGTGGACATTCCTGCAGTCAGCATGCCAATTGCACGCTCCCTCAAAACTGCACATTTTAGAGTGGCCTTTTATTGGCCCCAGCACAAGGAGCACCTATGTAATGATCATGCTGTTAAATCAGCTTCTTGATATGCCACACCTGTCAGGTGGATGGATTGTCAGGTGGATGGAGAAATGCTCACTAACAGGGATGTAAACACATTTTTGCTAAACATTTGAGAGAAATACGCTTTTTGTGCGTATGGAGAATTTCTGGGCTCTTTTATTTCAGCTTATGAAACATGGGACCAACACTTTACCAACACAGTTGCGTTTATATTTTTGTTCAGTGTAGCATGAACATTACCCTTGAGGGCTCCGCCATTTTAAAGTAGTCAACTGGGTGGAGATTCCTATGAGTTGGGAACAATCAGCCAAGGAAGAAGAAAATGTACTACTTTAAAATAGAGATAGCCTCAATGGCGCTGCCCATGCTGTCACAGACACCATAATGGCACAGATACAAAGCTGTGTCCTCTATCTATCTCTATGGTAGGTCCCTCCCCGTTGTGTTCCGTTTGCTCTGTTTGCTTCCGTTTGGTTCTTAAACGGTAAACAATGTCCGCTGCAAGACTTAATTAACACCCCTGCTAATATACTACAGATATTCAATTAATAGATATGCAAATAAAAGATATGGACATACGGTAGATTTAATTTAGACCCACTCTAGAATGACATGTTTATGGTGCGCCAACAAATAGTCCTGCCTGTGATGTACACCAAGTATACAAAAATATTAGGAACACCTTCCTATTAAGTTGAACCCCCTTTTGCTCTAAGAACAGAAGAGGAATATTGGGACAGAGTGAGATGTCCGCCTCACCGAGCTCTGGAGGTTAAATGAAATCTTGTTGGACATTAAGAAAGCTTTGTTGTAGAGCGTCACATCAACACCATTATCCCAGAAACCCTAGACCCACACCAATTTGCATACCGCACCAACAGATCCACAGATGATGTCTCTGTTGCACTCCAGACTGCCCTTTCACGCCTGGACATAAGGAACACCTATGTGAGAATGCTATTCATTGACTAGAACTCAGCGTTCAACAACATAGTGCCCTCAAAGCTCATCACTGAGCTAAGGACCCTGGGACTAAATACCTCCCTCTGCAACTGGATCCTGGACTTCCTGACGGGCTGCCCACAGGCGGCAAGGGTAGGTAACAACACATCCGCCCGGCTGATCCTCAACACGGGGGCCCCTCAGGGGTACGTGCTCAGTCCCCTCCTGTACTCCCTGTTCACTCATGACTGCACGGCCAGGCACGACTCCAACACCAACATTAAGTTTGCTGATGACACAACAGTGGTAGCCTGATCACTGACAACAATGAGACAGCCTATAGGAAGAAGGGTTGGAGACCTGACCGTGTGCTGCAAGGACAACAACCTCTCCCTCAACGTGATCAAGACAAAGGAGATGATTGTGGACTACAGGAAAAGGAGGACCGAGTATGCCCCAATTCTCTGTAGTGTAGCAGGTTGAGAGCTTCAAGTTCCTTGGCGTCCACATCACCAACAAACTAACATGGACCAAGCACACCAAGACAATCATGAAGACCGCATGACAAAACCTATTCCCCCTTAGGAGACTGAAAAGATTTGGCATGGGTCCTCAGATCCTCAAAAGGTTTTATAGCTGCACCATCGAAAGCATCCTGACGGGTTGCATCACTGCCTGGTATGGCAACTGCTCGGCCTCCGAACACAAGGCACTACAGAGGGTAGTGCGTACGGCCCAGTACATCACAGGGGCCAAGCTTCCTGACATCCAGGACAACTATTCCAGATGTTGTCAGAGGAAGGCCCTAAAAATTTCCAAAGACTCCAGCCATAGGCTGTTCTCTCTGCTACCACACGGCAAGCGATATTGGAGCACCAAGTCTAGGTCCAAGAGACTTCTAAAACAGCTTCTACCCCCAAGTCACAAGACTACTGAACATCTAATTAAATGGCTACCCAGACTATTTGCATTGCCACCCCCATTCTACGCTGCTGCTACTCTTATTATCTATGTATAGTCACTTTAGTAACTCTACCAACATGTACATATTAACTCAATTACCTCAACACCGGTGCCCCCACACATTAACTCTGTACCGGTACCTCCTGTATATAGCCCCGCTATTGTTATTTACTGCTGTTCTTTAATTATTTGTTAGTCTTATCTCTTACTTTTTTGGGGGGGGTTTCTTAAAACTGCATTGTTGGTTAAGGGCTTGTAATTAAGCATTTCACTGTAAGGTCTACACCTGTTGTATTCGGCACGTGACAAATACAATTTGATTTGTGCGAACACCGGGTCCTCACTGAGGTGACGGTCTGCGCTGGCTTTCTGGCGTAGCACGGCGCTGAAGGTGCGTCCCATGTCTCCTCCGCATGCCGGAACCAGTCGTCCACTGCAGGAGCCTCGGTCTGGCCAAGGAGCCAGAACCAGCTGATACCCCAGTACGCACTGGAAGGGGTAGAGGTTAGTGGAGGAGTGGCGGAGTGAGTTCTAGGCCATCTCTGCCCAGGGCACGAACGCCGCCCACTCCCCCGGCCGGTCCTGGCAATAAGACCTCAGAAACCTACCCATATCCTGGTTAACTCTCTCCACCTGCCCGTTACTCTCGGGGTGAAAACCAGAGGTAAGGCTGCTCAAGACCCTCAGACGTTCCATGAACACCCTCCAGACCCTCGAAGTGAACTGGGGACAGACACTATGTCAGACACTATGTCCTCGGGCACCCCGTAGTCCTGGAAGACATGCGTAAACAAGGCTTCCACTGTCTGTAGGGCCGTAGGGAGACCGGGCAGAGGGAGGAGAAGGCAGGACTTGGTCCATAAAATGGTCCACAACGACCAGGATCGTGGTGTTACCCTGTGAAGGAGGAAGATCAGTAAGGAAATCCACCGACAGGTGCGACCACGGCAGTTGTAGAATGGGTAAGGGGTGTAGCTTACCTCTGGGCAGGTGCCTATGAGCCTTACACTGGGCGCACACCGAGCAGGAGGAAACATAAACCCTCACGTCCTTAGCTAAAGTGGGCCACCAGTGCTTCCCACTAAGACAGCGCACTGTCCGACCGATGCCTGGATGACCAGAGGAGGGTGACATGTGGGCCCAATAGATCAGTCGGTCATGGACAGCAGACGGAACGTACAGACGCCCAGCGGGACAAAGGAGGGGAGTGGGCTCTGCACGTAGCGCCTGCTCAATGTCCGTGTCCAGCTCCCACACTACTGGCGCCACCAGGCAGGAGGCCGGGAGTATGGGGGTGGGATCCATGGGCCGCTCCTCTGTGTCATACAGAGCTTCATACAGAAGGCACAGGGGCGGAGCTTTGGTGGCTCCTATCCCACCCTTGGATGTGTCCACCTCCACTATGAATGCCAAAGAGGGATCCGGATGGGGCAGCACGGGAGCCGAGGTAAACAGAGCCCTCAGGTGACCAAAAGCCCTGTCCGCCTCAGCCGACCACTGCAAACGTACCAGTCCCCCCTTCAGCAGTGAGGTAATGGGAGCCGTTACCTGACCAAAACCCCGGATAAACCTCTGGTAATAATTCGCAAACCCTAGAAACCACTGCACCTCCTTTACCGTGGTGGGAGTCGGCCATTTACGCACTGCAAAAATGCGGTCACTCTCCATCTCCACCCCTGAGGTGGAAATGCGGTACCCTAGGAAGGAGACGGACTGTTGGGAGAACAGGCATTTCTCAGCCTTGACGTACAGGTCATGCTCCAACAGACGACCAAGCACCCTGCGCACCAGGGACACATGCTCGGCGCCTGTAGCGGAGTATATCAGGGTGTCATCAATATACACCACTACACCCTGTCCGTGCAGGTCCCTGAAAATCTCGTCTACAAAGGCTTGGAAGACTGATGGAGCATTCATCAACTCTTACGGCATGACGAGGTACTCATAATACCCTGAAGTAGTACTAAAAGCCCTCGTCTCCCTCCCGGATACGCACCAGGTTGTATGCACTCCTGAGATCTAGTTTGGTGAAGAAGCGCGCCCCTGCATTGACAATCCTGTGGCTATAAGAGGTAGCGGGTGACTGTACCTCACAGTGATCTGATTTAGACCTTGATAGTCAATACACGGGCGCAGACCTCCCTTCTTCTTCACAAAAAAGAAACTCAAGGAGGCGGGTGAAGTGGAGGAGCGCATGTACCCCTGATGCAGGGAATCTGAGACGTATGTCTCCATAGCCGCTGTCTCCGCCTGTGGCCGGGGATACACGTGACTCCTGGGAAGTGCGGCGTCTACTAGAAGATATATCGCACAATCCCCCCGTCGATGGGATGGTAATTGAGTCGCCTTATTTTTGGAGAAGGCGAGAGCCAAATCGGCATATTCAGGGGGGATGCGCACGGTGGAAACCTGGTCTGGACTTTCCACCATAGTAGCACCAACAGAAACCCCTAAACATCTCCCCGAGCACTCTTGCGACCACACCGTGAGAGCCCTCTGTTGCAACAAAACAGTGGGGCCATGACAGGCTAACCAGGGTAGACCTAACACCTTGGGAAATGCAGGAGAGTCAATAAGAAAAAGACTGATTCTCTCCTTGTGATCCCCCTGCATCACCATGCCCAGGGGAGCGGTGGCCTCCCTAATCAACCCTAATGGTCGACTGTCTAAGGTGTGAAAGGGGAAGGGCACAGCCACTTCGCGTTCCTAGGAAGCTATGCAGTATTTTGTTTTTTTACGAGTTATTTCTTACATTGGTACCCCAGGTAATCTTAGGTTTCATTGCATACAGTTGGGAGGAACTACTGAATATAAGAGCAACGTCAACTCACCATCATTACGACCAGGAATATGACTTTCCCGAAGCGGATCCTGTGTTTTGCCTTCCACCCAGGATAATGGATCGGATCCCAGCCGGCGACCCAAAACAACAACGCCGTAAAAGGGGCAAACGAAGCGGCCTTCTGGTCAGGCTCCGGAGACGGGCACATCACGCACCACGCCCTAGCATACTACCCGCTAAGGTTGATGAAATCCGAGCAAGGGTAGCATTCCAGAGAGACATCAGAGACTGTAACGTTCTTTGCTTCACAGAAACATGGCTCACTCGAGAGACTCTATCGGAGCCGGTGCAGCCAGCTGGTTTCTTCACGCATCGCGCCAACAGAAACAACCATCTTTCTGGTAAGAATCATAAGAGTATGCCTTATGATTAACGAGACGTGGTGTGATCATAACAACATACAGGAACTCAAGTCCTTCTGTTCACCTGACTTAGAATTCCTCACAATCAAATGTTGACCGCATTATCTACCAAGGGAATTCTCTTCGATTATAATCACAGCCGTATATATTCCCCCCCAAGCAGACACATCGATGGCCCTGAACAAACTTTATTTAACTCTATGTAAACTGGAAACCACATATCCTGGGGCTGCATTCATTGTAGCTGAGGATTTTAACAAGGCTAAACTGAAAATAAGACTCCTTAAATTGTATCAGCATGTCGATTGCACAACCAGGGCTGGTAAAACCCTGGATCATTGTTATTCTAACTTCCGCGACGCATATAAGGCCCCGCCCTCCTTTCGGAAAAGCTGACCACGACTCCATTTTGTTGCTTCTAGCCTACAGAGAGACTAAAACAAGAAGCTCCCGCGCTCAGGTCTGTTCAACGCTGGTCCGACCAATCTGATTCCACACTTCAAGACTGCTTCGATCACGTGGATTGGGATATGTTCCGCATTGCGTCCAACAACAACATTGACGAATACGCTGATTCGGTGAGCGAGTTCATTAGAAAGTGCATCGGCGATGGTATACCAAATCAAATCAAATCCAAATCCAAATCTAATCAAATGTATTTATATAGCCCTTCGTTCATCAGCTGATATCTCAAAGTGCTGTACAGAAACCCAGCCTAAAACCCCAAACAGCAAGCAATGCAGGTGTAGAAGCACGGTGGCTAGGAAAAACTCCCTAGAAAGGCCAAAACCTAGGAAGAAACCTAGAGAGGAACCAGGCTATGTGGGGTGGCCAGTCCTCTTCTGGCTGTGCCGGGTGGAGATTATAACAGAACATGGCCAAGATGTTCAAATGTTCATAAATGACCAGCATGGTCGTATAATAATAAGGCAGAACAGTTGAAACTGGAGCAGCAGCACGGTCAGGTGGACTGGGGACAGCAAGGAGTCATCATGTCAGGTAGTCCTGGGGCATGGTCCTAGGGCTCAGGTCCTCCGAGAGAGAGAAAAAAAGAGAGAATTAGAGAGAGCATATGTGGGGTGGCCAGTCCTCTTCTGGCTGTGCCGGGTGGAGATTATAACAGAACATGGCCAAGATGTTCAAATGTTCATAAATGACCAGCATGGTCGAATAATAATAAGGCAGAACAGTTGAAACTGGAGCAGCACACTTAGATTCACACAGGACACCGAATAGGACAGGAGAAGTACTCCAGATATAACAAACTGACCCAGATATACCCACAGCAACGACTAAAACATTCCCAAACCAGAAACCGTGGATTGATGGCAGCATTCGTGCGAAACTGAAAGTGTGAACCACTGCTTTTGACCAGGGCAAGGTGACCGGAAACATGACAGAATACAAACAGTGTAGCTATTCCCTCCGCAAGGCAATCAAACAAGCTAAGCGTCAGTATAGAGACAAAGTAGAGTTGCAATTCAAAGGCTCAGACACAAGAGGTATGTGGCAGGGTCTACAGTCAATCGCGGATTACAAAAAGAAAACCAGCCCCGTCTCGGACTCTCGGACCAGGATGTCTTGCTCCCAGACAGACTAAATAACTTTTTTGCTCGCTTTGAGGACAATACAGTGCCACTGACACGGCCCGCTACCAAAACCTGCAGACTCTCCTTCCCTGCCGCCGACGTGAGTAAAACATTTAAACGTGTTAACCCTCGCAGGGCTGCAGGCCCAGACAGTATCCCCCAGTCGCGTCCTCAGAGCACGTGCAGACCAGCTGGCTGGTGTGTTTACGGACATATTCAATCAATCCTTATCCCAGTCTGCTGTTCCCACATGCTTCAAGAGGACCATCATTGTTCCTGTTCCCAAGAAAGCTAATGTAACTGAGCTAGACGACCACCGCCCCGTAGCACTCACTTCCGTCATCATGAAGTGCTTTGAGAGACTAGTCAAGGACCATATCACCTCCACCCTACCTGACCCCCTAGACCCACTCCAATTTGCTTACCACCCCAATAATCTGAGGACGCGACTGATTGAACAGACGATACAAACGCAACCACACTGCCCTAACCCATCTGGACAAGTGGAATACCACTTGCATTAACATCTGCTAACCGCATGTATGTGACAAATAAAGTTTGATTTGATTTGATTTGAATGGGGATCCTTAAACTATGGGCGAACGATCTGTCTATAAAATTCCCAGCCGCGCCTGAATCGACGAGTGCCTTATGCTGGGAATGCGGGGAAAATTCAGCAAAAGTGACAAACAAAAACATGTGTGCAACAGAGGGCTCTGTATGAGAATGGTGCCGGCTCACCTGGGGTGACACCAGAGTGCCCTGCCTGCTGCCTCGATCCCCAGAGGAACCAACCCGGCACCGACCGGCAGTGTGACCTCTGCGGCCACAGATGGTGCACGAGACGGAACCTCCTCTGGTCTCCCAGCGCACAGCCCCTCTCAGCTCCATGGGCATTGGGGCGGTGGTGCTGGGGGATGGAACCGACAGACCCCGCTTTGGACGTCCGCGGGTAGCCAGCAGGTTATCCAACCGAATGGACAGGTCCACCAGCTGGTCGAAGGTGAGGGTGGTGTCCCTGCAGGCCAACTCCCGACAGACGTCCTCGCTCAAACTGCAGCGATAGTGGTCGATCAGGGCCCTGTTTCTCCATCCCGCACCGGCGGCCAGGGTTCGAAAGTCCATGGCGAACTCCTAGACGCTCCTCGTCCCCTGCCTCAGATGGTAGAGACGTTCTACCAATGGGCGGGTGGTCGAAGACTGCCCGGAAACGGCGGGTGAAATCCTCTAAATGGTCCAGCGCCGCATCTCCTTCTCCCCACACGGCGTTGGCCCACTTCAGGGCTTTCCCTGAGAGGCACGAGACGAGGGCGGACACTGTCTCACGGCCCGGGTGGACGGTTGCCAGTTAGGGATCTAGCTGCAATAGGAAACCCTGGCAGCGTGCAGCTGTCCCGTCGTACTCCTTGGGAAGGGCGAGACGAATCCCGCTGGGGCCGGGTGAAGGGGGGACGAGTAGTGGAGGCCCTGGTTGTGCTGGTGGAGGCGCTGGAGTAACTCCTTGTCTCTCCTAGTGGTCCATGGTTTGGACGACGCGGTCCATGGCGGTGCCGAGATGGTGGATCATCGCCGCTTGCTCCTGGACGCGCCCTTAGACACCTATACCAGGGGCACCTACTCCTACTGACTCCATATGGGGGTGTGGAATTCTGTAAGGGGTGCGTAACTGGTGGCAGGGAAGTCAGACGCAGGAGAGCAGAACTAGGTAATAGCCGGAGCAGTTTAACCTCTCTGGGATATGTAGGACGGTAGTGTTTTCGCCTGCCATATGAGTTCTGTTATACTCACAGACATCATTCAAACAGTTTTAGAAACGTCAGAGTGTTTTCTATCCAATACTTCTAATAATATGCATATATTAGCATCTGGGACAGAGTAGCAGGCAGTTTACTCTGGGCACCTTATTCATCCAAGCTACTCAATACTGCCCCACTGTGACCAGGAAGTTAATTGCAAAACCGACGGCATAAAGAAATAACAAACATGGGTACAAAACCCGACGCGCACCAATAAACATGTGCACAAGCACTTACAACAAACAATTCCACACAAAGACATGGGGGGAACAGAGGGTTAAATACACAACAATTAATGGGGGAAATGAAGACCAGGTGTGAAGGAAAACAAGACAAAACAAATGGAGAATGAAAAGTGGATCGGTGATGGCTAGAAGACCGGTGACGCGGACCACCGAACGCCACCCGAACAAGGAGAGGAACCGACTTCGGTGGAAGTCGTGACAATTATTGTCACCCATCAGACTATTCTTGATTTAATCTTGTCTTTACATATACTAAATAATATATGTGTGACATTTTTCTTGATTTAGAATTTACCATTATCATGCACCTGTATCAAAACAGGGGCAGCGGGGGAAAAATACATGTCATCTATGCACTTAAATAGCGAATGGAGGACACTTTCCCCGTGGTTTATTTTGATGCCAGCCAGGTAGGCTATACTCCTGTTGTAAATATAAGCAATGTGCTTAATATTAGGAAAGTTGAGAAATAAATATAGAAAGCTGATGGGATCCTCCTCTTTTTATTAGCAGCCGTCACTCTGTTTTCTCCTCACAACTTCCATTCCTCATTTTCAGGTAGTGTGTGAAAGTGTGAGTTTGTGTGTGTATTTGTCTTGATTGAGAGCTCATGGGCTCTCAGCCCATGAACACCCATGAAGTGTTTAATTCGATTTTTGAATGCAGTTGCATTGATATCAGAGTGATGAGCGGGACAATAGAGTGCTGAGTACCATGCAGTTAGCAAGTTTGCTAGGCTACTAATGACCATCAGTAGCATCAGAGCTTGGGGAAGCCTAATTATCGTGACTAAACTGTCATGTGGAATTTGACTGCCTTCATGACTCATGATCGCCGGTGTGGCGGTAATATGGTCACTACAGCAGCCCTCGTCAAGCGTCTGTGTGACTTAGTTGAGTGAGTGTGTGCGTGCGTACGTGCGTCCGATAACCTGGCGTCCATGGACAGCAGAAGATGAGGAGAACATGAACCACATTGGAGATGAGAGGAGAAAGACCTATTGGAAGAAGGCCAATGTTCCCAGTGACGATCCCCCAGTGTTGAACTCTCCTGCTCTGTATCTAATGCAGTGTGAATACTTACAATATAGACAACTTTAATATGAATGACAATGAGTCCAGGTGTGTATTCAAATTATACAGCTACAGTTCTAAGTATATATTTTTTTAATGGGAGTTTAGAATTGTTGCACATATTGCCTATATCTTCCAAACAAATACTGATTTGCAAACAGACAAAAGACTGGTAAAAGTAATGGATTACATTGATATAGCGCTTTTCCAAGTAGTCAAAGTGCTTTACCTTGTAAAGAGATTACTTGTGTCACTCACTAGCGGAAGTTTCAAATCAAATTAAAAAAATATCAAATCAAATATATTTGTCACATACACACGGTTAGCAGATGTTAATGCGAGCGTAGTGAAATGCTTGTGCTTCTAGTTCCGACAATGCAGTAATGACCAACATGTAATCTAACCTAACAATTCCAAAACTACTACCTTATACACACAAGTGTAAAGGGATAAAGAATCTGTACATGAAGATATATGAATGAGTGATGGTACAGAACGGCATAGGCAAGATGCAGTAGATGGTATCGAGTACAGTATATACATATGAGATGAGTAATATTTATTTGAGTCAGTTATGTAGTGCTAGGGCAAAAAACAAAAGAGGGCTCCCAGGACCGGGTTTGGGAAACACTGCCCTAATGGTTCTCGGGTTTGGGAAACACTGCCCTAATGGTTCTCGGGTTTTGGAAACACTGCCCTAATGGTTCTCGGGTTTGGGAAACACTGCCCTAATGGTTCTCGGGTTTGGGAAACACTGCCCTAATGGTTCTCGGGTTTGGGAAACACTGCCCTAATGGTTCCTCGGGTTTGGGAAACACTGCCCTAATGGTTCTCTGGTTTGGGAAACCCTGCCCTAATGGTTCTCGGGTTTGGGAAACACTGCCCTAATGGTTCTAGGGTTTGGGAAACCCTGCCATAATGGTTCTCGGGTTTGGGAAACACTGCCCTAATGGTTCTCGGGTTTGGGAAACCCTGCCCTAATGGTTCTCGGGTTTGGGAAACACTGCCCTAATGATTCTCGGGTTTGGGAAACACTGCCCTAATGTTTCTCGGGTTTGGGAAACACTGCCCTAATGGTTCTCGGGAAACACTGCACCAACCTGACAATGAGGAATGGAAGTCTTGAGGACAGAATCCCCTCCACTCTGTGATAGTGAGTATATTAATCTGTAATATATTTGGAGGGAGTGAGTGTCTGAGTGAATGCTGAGCTGAACAATGGCCATTCATACATGCAGCCTGAAAGGAGCTCAGGCCCTGGATCCACAATAATAGCCAAGAGAAGTCAAAAGCATGGCTCCATCCCACCCACCCCCACTCACACGGTCACACACACACACAGCATTCCTCTGAGGATGTGGGTTAGTTGGTGTTTGGCTGGTGGGTTAGGGATTAGGATGGGGGTTATTAACATTGGTTAGTCTTATGGCACCTTTTACTATGAGAAGCTTGAGCACATTTTATGGACAGAGGGACCCAGTTAGGGGTGGGACTGTTCTGTCCACTAGGATTCCTGCTGCCAACGGCCCTGGTATGTTTAGGGTGTGACCCAGATCCTGTGTGGCTGTAAGAGAGGAGAGAGGGGCTCCACAGTGACCCTCTATAGAGCCCTGTAAAGTCTGTTTTACCACTCTGGGATTAGGCAGCTGCAGAGGAGAGGTGAGAGGGCTGGGGCACATACCAACAGCAGGCCTCAGTGTATATGCGTGTGAGGGGGCCCCCTAGCTAATTAGCAGAGCTCGTGACAAAAGGTAGAGCGCTCCAGAGGAGAACCCCTGGGGAGGCCTCCATACGAGAGAGGGAAAGAAAGAGGAGCGGGGAGGAGGAGAGAAAAAGGGGGAGTTGAGTTAAGGGGAAGTGCAGTCTTTATCCTCTCATTTAAAAAAAAGTATTGAGTGGAGTTGCGTTTGGAGTAGTTTCCCACTGCTTGCTGCGCTCTCCATGGAACATGGTTTGAACTAGACTGAGCGTGTGTGCAGGAAGACTGAGATTGAAGAGGATGAGCCAAGTTTGGGGTTCTCCATACGATAATACGATGTCACACCTTCTGTCCCCAAGTGACTTCGGTACCAGCCTCAAGGACTGTGAGTAGCTATCCATACACAGAGACACACACATGGAGACACACAAATGTACATCATTCTCAGACATCTGGGCTTGAGCATCTAACTGGGATGTCACCTGCAGTTGAATCAATGTGAGGGCCATACTCAGACCATGCTTTTGGTATTGCATATGGCTGTTTTATATAGGCATGTATTGCATTTAGCTACTCAAAACACACTGACATAGGGCTTGGGAAATCTTCAGTGAATTGCTTTTTATCAACAAGCAGAGTTGAAAACGCTGATTCATTAGATGCTTGTTTTCCCAGATAGAACATTCAGGTGCCTCTGTTTACTGCATCAGCCATAAATGCACACAGTAAAAAAAACATTACATTGGTTCTGATGCAAATACTTGTCATTTGATTTGATGTAAGCAGTGTTGCGTGGAGATGTCCCACTGTGTCGATCTACAGTAGGCATAATCGCCTTCAAATGCATTTGATTTTAATGAAACTTTTTCACTCAAAGGTAAGCTTGCTCTCGTTCATCAGGCTGCAGGGCTAGCCTGCCATGACCTGAAGCCATCTCAGCCATCTCTGTAGGGAGGTTTAGAGTTGAGTGGTTGGGTGGTGTCCCCTTTTCCTAAATCAGCTCGAACCTAACTCAGCCTGGGAATGTTCAGTTACAGAAACAGGTTATTTCCACAAACATACACACACACATGCACGCACTCTCTCTCTCTCTCTCTCTCTCTCTCTCTCTCTCTCTCTCTCTCTCTCTCACACACACACACACACACACACACACACACACACGCAGTGAAGGAATAGGTGTATAACTGTGGCCAACACTAGACGGACAGTAGATATCAGAAGTTAAACAACGTTTAATGGGCTGTCTCTGCATTAATTAAGATAAATATATCTACAGTCCATTCCAACAGTGTCCGCCTCATACCCTTATTAAGTCAGATAGAGGGTCTGTAGAGTAGCTTTGTGGTGCTGAGTATATTGAAACTCTAAATCACCCTGGCCTCTCTTCATTCCTCATTGTGTTTCTACCACAGGCACAGGACATCTCTGAAACTGTATGGCTTGTTCTAAAGCCCTGAGGACTTTTTTCAGATTTATTTTGACGTGTCAATCATCAGGCCTATATGCAGACTTTCATTATTGCGTGTGTGTGTGTGTGTGTGTGTGTGTGTCCTCAGTGAACATTGTGGCCATGTTGCATAACTTTTGGGAGCAGAAGCAGGTGGAACAGGTCAAGGGGTCCGACAGCCAATCAGAGGACTCTGTGAAAGGCTCTGCCAGCCAATCAGAGGGCTTATTGTTGTATGAGTCTGCCCCTTCCCCAAGACCCCCTTACATCTACTACGTCACTCTGCCTGGAGGAAGCTGCTTTGGAAACTATAAGGTGACTGCCATCATAACCATCACAACCACAGCTACCTAACCCACCTAAACCAGCACTACTCACAAAATATGTATTTATTTAACTAGGCAAGTCAGTTAAGAACAAATTCCTATTTACAATGACAGCCTACCGGGGAACAGTGGGTTAACTGCCTTGTTCAGGGGCAGAACGACATATTTTTTACCTTGTCAGCTTGGGGACTCGATCCAGCAACCTTTTGGTTACTGGCCCAACGCTCTAACCACTAGGTTACCTGCCACCCCTCACCTCATTACCAAATTCCACTGTGGTGGAAAGCTAGGGTTGTTGCGGACAAGGTTATTGGTGGGGTAGGGTAGGTAGTTAGGGTTGGTGGTAAGGGTTGAGGAGAGGAGGGAGGAGGGGGTAAGAGTTGGGGGCCAGGTGGTTATTTTCCATATCCCAATGACAGGAGCCCACCGTGGAGTAGAGACAGAGTTTCCATAGCGCAGCCAAAGACCACCACTGAACAGCTTTAACGGTGCTCTGTCATTAGTGTGAGTGAGAAAAATACCTGTCTGGACAGGAGTGCAGCTCAGCCTTGCTGTGGGTCTGAATGGTGTGTGGAGGGCCTCATTACTGCACAGCCCCTAAAGAGAGGTCCTTCATCTATACCCGTCAGACCCTGGGCAGTACACACACACAGCCTCTCAACCTGCTTTGATGATTTTATTCAGCTGGAATCCCGTGATACTTTTCAAAGGGCTCATTGTGGCTCACACAGCCTCCCAGAGGTCGAGGCCCCAAATGCCTTGTGATTGGTTCAGAGCTGCCTGTGATGTTATATTCTGACTCCACATTTGATTGCTAATCCCATGATTTGCTTTTATAAACTCTCACATGTTGAAGAAAGTCATGAAACGAACCCAAGCAGAGGCCTTTTCTAGAGGACCTTTGGTTCTGTTCCAGTCAATCATATTCATGCAAAAAGTCATCTCTCGTAGGCAGACTACATAAACATAAATGATACCGTAAATCTGTCCTGATACAACGGGATGCGTGAGATAACGAGCAGCATTAGTTCCGGTGCTTTGGACTAATCATGATTTCACAAGTGTTAGTATCTTTTGATTTTCGGAAGGGGTGGGGGGACATTTGGCCCATAGATTTGTCCCATCTTTTGTAAAGAGAGAGGGTGGAGCTCTTCATTCCGTTTTCGATCCTCGTTCTACTTCTTCTCTGAACACATATGGACCCAGAACAATCCAGCATTTGACCAATTACACAGGACTTTGGTTCTGGGTTAACCGAGATTATGCAAACAGTGATCATCTCAAACCAACAACACTGCAAATATCATTTACATAGTGGGACTTATGTCTCCCTCTTTTCTCTCCACTTCCTCTCTCTGCCAACCTCCCACCTCTTTCTGACTCTCTGTAGGAGTGTGAGACCCAGGCGGAAGCTCGTAGGGATGCGGCACGTGTCGCTCTGATGAACTCTCTAGTGAACGAGCTGCCGTCTAGACGAATCACTCCTCTGTTCATCACACACAGCCTGCAGGAGGCTGCTTCAGCCAGCACCGTGAGTCTAGCACAAGACTAACTCTGGCACAGGACTTACTCTGGCACAGGACTAACTCTGGCACAGGACTAACTCTGGCACAGGACTTACTCTGGCGCAGGACTAACTCTGGCACAGGACTAACTCTGGCACAGGACTAACTCTGGCACAGGACTAACTCTGGCACAAGACTAACTCTGGCACAGGACTTACTCTGGCACAGGACTAACTCTGGCACAGGACTAACTCTGACACAGGACTTACTCTAGCACAGGACTAACTCTAGCACAAGACTTACTCTAACACAGGACTATCTCTGGCACAGGACTTACTCTAGCACAGGACTAACTCTAGCATAAGACTAACTCTAACACAGGACTGAGTCTGGCACAGGACTAACTCTGACACAGGACTAACTCTGGCACAGGACTAACTCTGGCACAGGACTAACTCTGACACAGGACTTACTCTGGCACAGGACTAACTCTGGCACAGGACTAACTCTGGCACAGGACTAACTCTGGCACATGACTTACTCTGGCACAGGACTTACTCTGGCACAGGACTAACTCTGGCACAAGACTTACTCTAGCAAAGGACTAACTCTGACACAGGACTAACTCTGGCACAGGACTAACTCTAGCATAAGACTTACTCTAACACAGGACTAACTCTGGCACAGGACTTACTCTGGCACAGGACTAACTCTGGCACAGGACTTACTCTGGCACAGGACTAACTCTGGCACAGGACTAACTCTGGCACAGGACTTACTCTGGCACAGGACTAACTCTGGCACAGTACTAACTCTGGCACAAGACTAACTCTGGCACAGGACTTACTCTGGCACAGGACTAACTCTGGCACAGGACTAACTCTGGCACAGGACTTACTCTGGCACAGGACTAACTCTGGCACAGGACTAACTCTGGCACAGGACTTACTCTGGCACAGGACTAACTCTGGCACAGGACTAACTCTGGCACAAGACTAACTCTGGCACAGGACTTACTCTGGCACAGGACTAACTCTGGCACAGGACTAACTCTGACACAGGACTTACTCTAGCACAGGACTAACTCTAGCACAAGACTTACTCTAACACAGGACTATCTCTGGCACAGGACTTACTCTAGCACAGGACTAACTCTAGCATAAGACTAACTCTAACACAGGACTGAGTCTGGCACAGGACTAACTCTGACACAGGACTAACTCTGGCACAGGACTAACTCTGGCACAGGACTAACTCTGACACAGGACTTACTCTGGCACAGGACTAACTCTGGCACAGGACTAACTCTGGCACAGGACTAACTCTGGCACATGACTTACTCTGGCACAGGACTTACTCTGGCACAGGACTAACTCTGGCACAAGACTTACTCTAGCAAAGGACTAACTCTGACACAGGACTTACTCTAGCACAGGACTAACTCTAGCATAAGACTTACTCTAACACAGGACTGAGTCTGGCACAGGGCACAGGACTAACTCTGGCACAGGACTAACTCTGACACAGGACTTACTCTGGCACAGGATTAACTCTGGCACAGGACTAACTCTGGCACAGGACTAACTCTGGCACAGGACTAACTCTGGCACAGGACTAACTCTGGCACAAGACTTACTCTAGCAAAGGACTAACTCTGACACAGGACTAACTCTGGCACAGGACTAACTCTAGCATAAGACTTACTCTAACACAGGACTAACTCTGGCACAGGACTTACTCTGGCACAGGACTTACTCTGGCACAGGACTAACTCTGGCACAAGACTTACTCTAGCAAAGGACTAACTCTGACACAGGACTAACTCTGGCACAGGACTAACTCTAGCATAAGACTTACTCTAACACAGGACTAACTCTGGCACAGGACTTACTCTGGCACAGGACTAACTCTGGCACAAGACTTACTCTAGCAAAGGACTAACTCTGACACAGGACTAACTCTGACACAGGACTTACTCTGGCATAGGACTAACTCTAACACATGACTAACTCAAGCATAATACTTACTCTAACACAGGACTAACTCTGGCACAGGACTTACTCTAGCACAGGACTAACTCTGGCACAAGACTTACTCTAGCAAAGGACTAACTCTGACACAGGACTAACTCTGGCATAGGACTAACTCTAGCATAAGACTTAATTTAACACATGACTAACTCTGCCACAGGACTATTCTAGCACAGGACTTACTCTGGCACAGGACTAACTCTGGCACAGGACTAACTCTGGCACATGACTATTCTGGCACAGGACTAACTCTGGCACAGGACTAACTCTGACACAGGACTATTCTGGCACAGGACTAACTCTGGCACAGGACTATTCTGGCACAGGACTTACTCTGGCACAGGACTAACTCTGGCACAGGACTATTCTGGCACAGGACTTACTCTGGCACAGGACTTACTCTGGCACAGGACTATTCTGGCACAGGACTAACTCTGGCACAGGACTATTCTGGCACAGGACTTACTCTAGCACAGGACTAACTCTAATTCACCACGACTAAGCATCAGCATGGCAGCATGGATATGATATGATATCCTGAGTTATTGGTCATGAAAAGCTCTCTTCTATTGGCTGATATCATACGTGTCAGTGTTCAAGTGTTGTGTTACTGTACGTTCCATCCAGGTCTCTGTGGAGGATGCCTGTGATCCTAGCACCAGTTTGGGAGCCTATTGTCTCCTGCTCCAGTCATACACTGGCAGAACCATGTTGGAGTTCCAGGTAAGGACAGGATTATCATAGGAATTTGTTATAGGTTAATTACTGTATGTTATAATATATGTTTAATAATATATGTTATTCTCTCTTGCACTGCAAACATGACCTCATACGGACTCTTTTTTACTTTTTGCTGAAACTATTCTTTGACCTCCACCACCTGTTCTAAGCACTGGCACTAGTTCCGTCTGTTTCTGAACGTTACCCTTATCATTTTATAAGATTGTCTATGGATACATGGCAGCCGTCCAGCCAGACCGTATGCTCTCAATCACAACTTCAGCAGACAGGCTTGGAACATCTAACGTGACTTTTCAAACAATCACACACAGTTTGGTTAGGGATTAGAAAAATATTTGGATAATCTATCATCCCTGTCCTGCGTAATTACACAATTCATACTTGTCAAGTTTCATCTCTCTCTCTCTCTCTCTCTCTCTCTCTCTCTCTCTCTGTAGGAGGGGATGACAGTGTTTCAGTTGTTACACTGGAACGGGACGTTGAAGATTCTAAGGGAAAGACAGTGTTCCCGCCAGGCAAGTCACTCATCTGGATATTCAATTATAAAATTGATCCTATAATCTTCTACTCCAAGGGTGGCCAATCTTTGATTTGAATCGGGTGTATTACTGCTTGGCTGTAACAAAAGTCTGCACCCACACTGGCCCTCTGCGGACAAGATGGATACGCCCCTGCTATTCTCACATCAGAAAGGGAAAGGGGGATACCTAGTCAGCTGTACAACTGAATGCCTTCAACTGAAATGTGTCTTCTGCATTTAACCCAAGGGTGCTACATCAAGCGCACTTCCTGATTGGTTATTACTCTTTGCCCCCACAGAATGTGATTGGTTATTACTTGCAGCGGGGACTGGATGCCAGCATGCGCAGCAGCATGGCTCTGGATTGGCTGGGCAGGGAGCGGCAGACGCCAAGGCAGCTGAGGATGGAGCTACGAGCAGCACAGAGGGAACTGGACGTGGCTAGGCGTCATGGCAATGAACTCCGCTTCTACAAGGAGAAAACAGAGATCCTTAGCCTGGCACTGAGTCAAGAATTCACACACCAACCACACACAGATATACACGGACCACACACAGATTCACAAGAATCGCCTGAACCACACACACACCACCAATGAGTCGCACATACACACACAAACTGCATGAACCACCTGAACCACACATAAACTATGAACCATCATGTATCCAGACACAGCATCTGATCCACACATGAAACCCTGAACCACCATACATACACCCAGCTGAATTAAATGCGAACAACAGATGCAGTGTTCATGTAGTAGGAACTAGAAAACTCATCCCAACTAGCATGTAAACAGTGGCAAGAGAAAAGAGGTGCTTCATCAAGAGAGACTGAGCAGGTGACTAGGTCAAAGGTCACCATTGACACTGCCAGGCTACCTTCTGTCAAATTCAAGACACAGCTGAGACAGCTGACTGCTGTGTCTTCAATGAGTTTTAAAAGGGAATGTGAAATATTTGTGTACATTTTAAATAAATACCTTTGTCTGTCTGCTATATAATTATATAAAATATTTCCAACTAGTTTTCACTGGGAAGGCAGATAAAGAGTTTTTTTATCAATAGAAAAGCAATCACTTGTGCGTGTGAAAACACCAAATCCAACTCATTACTCCACGTGCTTAATTACATCACTTTTGTTTTGAGCGGACTTGACCTTGGGCTTTGAACAGTGCACCAGGGTGGCTACCTGCACTGAACAATGCACAGTGGTTCGCTATACCAGGGCTATTCATGTCACAGTTAGAGCAGCAATACTGTTTCCTCCAGCATGTTGTTTCAAGACCAAAGCGAAAGTAATATAACGTTTGGGAACACACAGGTTATGTTCTTGATAATCACAGATAGATTTAACTACACTATATATGCAAAAGTATGTGGACACCCATTCAAATGAGTGGATTCGGCTATTTCAGCCATAGGCCTACCTGTTGCTGACAGGGGTATAAAATCGAGCACACTGCCATGCAATCTCCATATACATAGATTGGCAGTAGAATGGCCTTACTGAAGAGGTCAGTGACTTTCAACGTGGCACCGTCATAGGATGCCACCTTTCCAACAAGTCAGTTTATACAATTTTTGCCCTGCTAGAACTGCGGTGGTCAACTGTGCTGTTATTGTGAAGTGGAAACTTCCAGGATCAACAACACTGGGAAGTGGAAGGCCACACAAGCTCACAGATAGGACCACGAGTGCTGAAGCGCGTAGCACGTAAAAAATAGTCTGTCTTTGGTTGCAACACTCACTACCGAGTTCCAGAGTGCCTCTGGAAGCAACTTCAACACAATAACTGTTCCTCGGGAGCTTCATGAAATGGGTTTCCATGGACAAGCAGCTGTACACAAGTCCAGATTACCATGTGCAATGTCAAGCGTCAGCTGGAGTGGTGTAAAGCTCGCTGCCATTGGAGCAGTGGAAACATGTTCCCTGGAGTGATGAATCACGCTTCACCACCTGGCAGTCCGATGGATGAATCTGGGTTTGACGGATGCCAGGAAGACACTACCTGCCGAATGCATAGTGCCAACTGTAAAGTTTGGTGGAGGAGGAATAATGATCTGGGGCTGTTTTCCATGGTTCGGGCTAGGCCCCTTTGTTCCATTGAAGGGAAATCTTAACGCCACAGCATACAATGACATTCTAGGCGATTCTGTGCTTCCAATTTTGTGGCAACAGTTTGGAAAGGCCCTTTCCTGTTTCAGCATGACAATGCCCCAGTGCACAAAGCAAGTTCCATACAGAAATGGTTTGTGTGATCGGTATGGAAGAACTTGAATGGCCTGCACAGAGCCCTGACCTCTACCTCATCGAACACCTTTGGGATGAATTGTAACACCTACTGCGAGCCAGGCCTAATTGTCAAACTCAGTGCCTGACCTCACTAATGCTCTTGTGGCTGAATGGAAGCAAATCCCTGCAACAATGTTCCAATATCTAATGGAAAACCTTCCCAGAAGAGTGGAGGCTGTTGTAGCAGCAAAGGGGGGACCAACTCCATATTAATGCCCATTAATTTGGAATGAGATGTTCGAGGAGCAGGTGTCCACATACTTTTGGTCATGCAGTGTAATTTGAGTAATTTTCTCCAATAAACAATTAATTTTATAAACATGTACTTTTGTAAACATAACGTTTGCAACACAAATAGATAGGGTCAGTGCTAGCTGGAAATCCTTGGGACTTCCATACCCTTAACCATAACCCTTACCGTAACCATTTTAAATACAAACGTCATAGGGTTAGGGGCGTCCTAAGGGTCCCGAATAACACGGACCACATCGATAGGGTAACTAACATGAATGTAGGCAGGTGTGCAACAACCGGGTGGCAGAGGAAGAGAGGCCAACTCAGCGGAAAATCTGTCTCCCTCCAGCAGGTGGCGTTTTTTCGCCCACCAAACAAAGAGTTTTTTAAGGAAGTCAATGAGAGTAGATTGAATAGAAGTTTCGTAATGCATACGTTGTTACGCGTCTACTGATATAAGTAGGACTAGTGACATCCTTTGAGAAAAAACACTTTATATCGGAGTTGTCTCAAGATGGCTATCCGTATCTGATGCGTGAGGCTAGCAGCATAGCGTCTCTCTCCATTGAATACAGGCGTTTGACGTCAACAACCCACTTCGAATATATATTTTTAAATATTATACAACAATCGACGCATCCACCAATCCAAAGAAAGGATACGTGGGAGCTAGACAGCCCGCATTGCCGCTTTGTGGACAACGGCTCCCATTTGTTAGGGCAGAGAGACATGTATTATAATTTAATACAAAGAAATTGAAATGATAAAAGATGAATAACAAATCAAATATTTATTGGGTGAAAAGCCAAAATGTGCAGTTTTGGCAGCCAAATATGTGTCCTCCTGCCACAACCTGAGGGACAGCCAGTGAAAAGTGCAACGTAATGTCGATAATATTTCCAATCTTGTTTTGTTTTGTCTTTCATACCATGTCATGTGTCTTCTCAGTCATGTTGACACTGGTCGACTACCATTGCTTCAACGTATTGTTGTTCTGATTAATATTGTTGTAGTTGTTGTTAATGGTAATCCCATGTCCACTACTACTATTATTGCTGTTGGTCCCACAATTTATTTATATATATATATATATATATATATATTTTTTATATATATTTTTTTTTTATATATGTATACTTTGACAATGTAAGTAATAATTATCTTGCCATGTCAATTGAATTGAATTGACATGTATCTTGTCAGTATATCCATAATCTTTGATGTAGGCACTTTTTGTTGTACGTAAAGATAGTGCTGGAGTCATGTGACGAAATATTATCGCGATAACTGTTTCTTCCTGGAGCAAAACAAATAACAGCTGATGTGTTGCCAAATGTCACTTCGCTGGCGTTGATCACATTGTTTTACAAAGGTAGGTAGCATTTTACATTTTGTAGGGGTTTAGCCTACAGTTTACAGCTGATCATTATAGCTAACGTTAGCTACACCAAAAAAACTGGTGCTAGCTAGCTATATCATGTCATTGTTTTCGCACTCCTCGAGAGCGCTACGTGTAAGCTAGCTTGCTAGTAACGTTAACGACAATATGCTTTCACCAGTTTGTTTAAGATAGCTAGATGGCAGAGCTTATTTATAATCAACTGACAGTGATATGTAAAGTGGGGTACACTGTGCTAGCCATGATGACCGACGACTGTCATTACACCGTCTCTAGCCATTGCTTTGCTAGTGCTGTGTGAGGAGAGGGTGGATGTGTTTCGTTTTCCCGACACTAGCTAACTCTAAATAGCTAACCCTTACCCTATACAGCTCGAGACTGGTCTGAAACCACGCCTATTTGCTAACAAGAACCGCCTTCATGTAAAGATAACACAGACATCTAGGTCCTTGTTTATAATCAGTAGTCACGTGAGTAAGTGAGTGGTGTTGTTTTGCTGACGCATGAATGACTGGATTATCATTTGGCCCTGTGTTGGCAGCCAGGACCAAACTGGCTAATGTGAGATTAGAAAATAATCATGTACCAAAGACTGTGAGCTGACTGTTGTGCTCCCATTTAACAGACACACTGTTTCTCCCCTTAGAAGCCTTAGGGTGAATGTGGTGAGAGGAACAAGGTGGGAAGGATATGACAGATGGAGGCTGTGAGACAAAAGAAGTCCAAGACCAGTAGCAGGTCTCAGGTATGTACAGTACACTCCTGTATGTCCCTGAGGGCAGACTACTGTCTATTTATCAAATGATGGTGAAAGCATATGATAGTATTTATTACCCTGTCATTATTCATGAGTAATAACCAGTCAGACTACTGTTGTGTGTTACAGGACAGAAAACAGAGGCAGAGTGGACGAGTGAAGAGTCCCACAGCTCTCTCTGCTGGTTGTGATGAGAAACCTGGTGCTGCTGCCCCGCCCAGCTCTGAGTTCACAGACATCCCCCTCAGTCTGCCCAACGAGGGGACAGAGAAACAACAGGGTCTGGCAGAGGCATCAGAGACTTTATCAGAGACATCACAACCATCAACACAGATATTACCACAGACATCAGAGGAATCATTACCAGCATCACAGACACTATCATCATCCACATTATCACAGACATCATCATCAAACTCACCCCAGACACTAGAAAAGCCCTCTGAGACAGAGCCAGAGAAGAGAGATGAGGGGAGAGGAGAGGCCCATGGGGCTGAGCTCAGAGCTGAACCACCGAGCACTGAGGTGGGGAGAGAGACCCAAAACAAAACCCACATCCAGACTCAGGCCTGCATATCTACGACGCTTGAGGCACCCTTGGCCCCCAGCGCTCCTGCCCTCTACCCCTCACTACCCACACTGGAGGAGGGCTCCCTGATGCAGCTGCATAAGGAGGCTCTGCGGGCCTGTGGGACAAGGGGCCCTGCTGTTCTGCCTCTAGGGGAGCAGGAGTGTCCTCTCAGTCTGGAGCCTGTTGTGGAACTAGCTCCATCTGAGGGCTCCAGGACCAGACTGTACCCTGAACTACCCCAGCCCAGCCCAGAACTACAGGTAACCACACACTTACTATGACCCATTGTGGGCTCGAACCGCTTTATATTACAAAGCTATCTATGTTACAAAAGAATGGTGAATAATATTTATTTATAGTGTTGACTGTCTTGTGTTTTTCCTGAAGGCATTCTCGTTGGAGCAGCTGAGTGTGTGGGAGCCAGGTGGGGGGATGTGTGTGTGGGTGGAGGGGGTGGAGGTGTGTGCAGCCCGGTTCGCAGTGTTGGCCCGGCAGGAAGGCCACGAGCTGACAGAACTCCTGCAGAATTACTGGCGCTGCCGCAGACAGCTGACACACGCACACACACAGCTCCACACACACACCTCCGACTGTAACACCACACAGAACCGACTCTGGAGCTTCCGAGATGAGCAGCTCACACTTCAGGTATGTGGTTCAATAGATTATGTTAGTATACGACTTAGCACATAACACAGAAGCTACAAAGTTATACAGTACACTTCTGTTCTTCATCTCTCTCTTTAAACCCTTTCTTTCTCTCTCTCCAGGGTGTGTGTGGGGACCAGTCTAAGGTGTATGGCTACCACCGCTTCCAGCAGGCTGACTTCAGTGAGGCTGTGTTGGTGGAGCTGCGGAAGCTGTTCGAGGCCCGCTCTGAACTCCTGCACCAGAAGGTGGCGCTGCACGCATACACAGCCCTGCTGTCACGTCTTCAGGTGGAGTCATACTTACACTGCCTGCTCCACGGTGAGAACACACTCTCACACACACTGTACATACATATACACACAGGTTGGATTTAATTTCATATTGTACACATGTTTAGTGTGTTTCTTTATTTAATTAGTTAAGTGTATGTGTGTGTATTGTAGATATGTGTGGTACCCAGAGTCAGCCCAGCTCCCTCCTCCCTCTGAAGGAGAGCATCAGTGTTCTCTTCAGCTTCACACGGAGAGTCCTGGACGACACGCAGTTCCAGACAGACATCCACCTCTGGCTGCAGAGACTGGTACACAAACAGACAGACACAGTAAACCTCAACACTACTAGTCCTGGTACAGCGGTACCTGTTGTCCCACCTGTTGTGCAGTTTAGTCATGCTATGCTATGCTGTGGTGTGTGTTGTGTATAGGTGGCAGTGTTACTGCGTGTGGGGGGATCAGGAGAGCACCTCTACCTGTTGAACCATCTGCTGTGCTGTTCTGCAGGGGTGGGCAAGTGGGCTGCAGCCTTCTTACAGGTGAGACACACCCTCTATCTAGTTTGTTTATTGTTTTGATTTCCTCAAAAGTAGGCCTGGTTTATGAATGAAGGCTCACTCCACTATTTCTGTATGTTTTTTGGCAGGTTATCATATTCGGCTAACAATGGCATCATTGCCAGGTAAAGTTAGCAGTCTTAACTATAACATGCTTGGGCGTGTGTGTTTCAGATCCAGGTCCTGGGAAAACCCACAGGAGTACAGCAGTTCATGCAGGCTCTGGCCATCCTCATGTCTCCAGTCAGGTAAAGAACCCTAACTTCTCACTCTGGCCCCTGACCCCTAACCCTACATGTCACCACCCTCATGTCTCCAGTCAGGTAGCCTTGACCTTTCATCTCTAATCCTTACCTATTTATGTGATTTTTGCACACTTCAATTTAGCTCCCTATGGGTTTTTCTCTCTGATTGTTGACCCTTCATCTTTAGACACCGGGCTGAGTTCATGAGCCACATGAAGCCCTGTGAGAGTCAGAGTGCTGCAGCCTCCGGCCCTGAGTCTGGCAACTGGACCCTAGTGGATGAAGGTGGAGAGGAGGTAACCGTGTGTGTGTGTGTGTGTGTGTGTGCATGCATGTGTTGGTGTGTGTGGAATTTGACCCTAGGAGCGTTGGTAGAAGTGTTGTAAGGTTGCTGATGTGCATGAGTGTTTTTCAGGATGAGGACCCAGAGAGCAGCTGGTTGTTACTGTGTGAGGAGGACCTGATCTCTCTGCTGTCCCAGTTCCCCTTCCAACAGCTCTTCACACACCTGCTGGAGATGAGCAAGAAGGGTGTGTGTGTGTGTACTTGTTTTCCTACATTATCAGGATCCCAATGTCCTAATATTTCACCCGAATGTCCTGAAAATATATGAAAACAATAACATTTTTGAAAAGTCAGGACCTGAATTTGTTCAAGTGCTATTTTAAGCTTTTTTATTTATTTATCTGTTATTTTACCAGGTAAGTTGACTGAGAACACATTCTCATTTGCAGCAACGACCTGGGGAATAGTTACAGGGATGAATGAGCCAATTGTCAACTGGGGATTATTAGGTGACCGTGATGGTTTGAGGGCCAGATTGGGAAATTAGCCAGGACACCGGGGTTAACACCCCTACTCTTACGATAAGTGCCATGGGATCTTTAATGACCTCAGAGAGTCAGGAAACCAGTTTAACGTCCCATCCGAAAGACAGCACCCTACACAGGGCAGTGTCCCCAATCACTGCCCTGGGGCATTAGGATATATATTTTTTTTAGACCAGAGGAAAGAGTGCCTCCTACTGGCCCTCCAACACCACTTCCAGCAGCATCTGGTCTCCCATCCAGGAACTGACCAGGACCAACCCTGCTTAGCTTCAGAAGCAAGCCAACAGTGGTATGCAGTGTGGTATGCTGCTTAAGGGTTAGGGTTTTGGGGTTAGGGTAGGTTAAGGGGTTGGTTTTGGTTTAGGATTAGGGAAATTAAGATTTTTACACTCCAAAAAGTCCTGACATTTCACGAAAGTAAAGCTGTGTGTGTATGCGTGCGCGCGTGTGTTGTCATGCATTTGACTGACGTGGTAATTCTGTTATTCTGGTGCCTGCTTTTTGGCTTCGGATGTGCGTGTGTGTAGCTGTGTGACTGTCCTACCATTTTATAACGGATGTTCTTTATCTAGGTGTCTATGAGCCCAAGTCCTGCTCCAGTCAGAAGATGATGCGTGTGTTTGCGTTCGCCTCGTCACTGATCGAGCTGCTAGCTGTGGGTCTGAACACCTACGACAGCGCTCGCTACCGCCAGCTAGTCAAACGCATCGGACACACCATACGGTAAGACACCCACACGCAGTACATTTTAGATGTAGGTGTGTTTTGTAACGGTGTGTAACCGCTGCCTCCTGTGCGCTCGCTCCCTCCCTGCAGGATGACGGTGTGTTACGTCAGTGATCACTGGGCCCAGTATGTGAGTGTTGCTGGTCCAGCCCGGCCCAGGACCATCTCTCTGGAGAAACTACAGCTAGAGTACGACCATCTGTTCCTCAGAGCTGTACTACACGTCCTCAGAAACAAGAGGTGTGAGGGGGAAGAAATGGCATGTTTTTGGCTGTCTATTCTTACAAAGCAGTAAGAATATTGATTGGGGAGTGCGTGCATACTGTGTGTGTGAAAGAGAGAGTGTAAAGTGTTTGTGTATTATCTGTGTTCTCCTAGGTTGGGTATCTGGCTGTTCATGTCAGAGATGCCCTACGGAACCCTGTCCAGTTCCATGCTGTGGAGAGTTCTGTACGTGATGCAGTGTGCAGAGACCGCTGCACCGGACGCACTCAACTCTACAGACAACACATACACCTGCCTACAGGCCCTCAGAGGTACAGACACACACGCACACACACACACACACACACACACACACACACACACACACAAACATAATGGTGATGGGAATGACTTGTGTTCGTCAAGTACTTTTTCCAAAAACACAATGTACTAAAAAAAACAACAACACAGAATAGAGCTCAGTATTATACGTTCACACGCATACACAGTGTGTCAGCACAGGAACCGTACGCTAATGATGTACTAACGTGTATTGCAGAGCCGAGTCACCAGGAGAGGTTTGAGAAATGGCTGTGTGAGGTCAACAGTTCTGATGGAATCTCTCTCCTCACGGCGCTAGCTCACATGGCCATGCCCACCCACCACTCTGACCCCACCTTCATTACCACTATAGCTCTCCTCGTCTTCCAGGTAACACGCACATCATTTTTCACACGGAATGAATAGAGGTCGCAGCAAAGCCGGGCTGCCAGTTTCTACTGCAGGTCGCCCTTTATTTCCATCCCTGCCTCCAGGTGTCCTATGTCAGTGTGTCTACGAGGGAAACCTACTCGAAGGTGGGACGGGAGCTGCTGGCCGCCATAGCAACCGTTCATCCTTACATCATCTCAGTCCTGCTGGACAGACTCAGAGAGACCATTGAGACAGTCGGCATGGTAAGTGTGTGTGTGTGTGTGTGTGTGTGCGCGCGCGCGCGCACGTGGCGTCTGTCAACACCTGGGGTTACTGTGGAAAGGATGGGGATGAAGACTTCAAGTGTAAAAGAGGTGGTTCGGTTAAGTACACCTGCATGTTGATTAGCCTTGTGTATGTTAGGTGGCACTGTACCTCAGTAAGGAGCTGCCCCTGTTCCTGTGGCGTCCTAGCCCGGAGGAAGTGTGTGTGATCGGGGGCTGGCTGCTCCAACACCCCCTCTCTGCTGTGGAGAACAGCCTGGCCTGTGTTCTACTGGAAGGGCTGGACTGGGGCTACACACAGGTACTACACACACACACACACACACACACACACCTAACCCTGCATTGAGTTTGAGTGTGTACAGTGTGTAATGTTGAGTGTGTGTGTCTTGTAGGATGGGACTCTGGCCCTGCCCTCCTCTCTCCACAGTGAAGTTGCTCTGCTGGTGGCAGAAGCCTATCAGAAATACCTCACAGACAAGCCATACAATGGACTCATCTCAGAGGGAATCAAACAGGTAACGCAGATACACACAGTGCACATCATACACCCGTCTCATCTCTGAGGTTAACACACATCTCTCTGTCTCTGTCGATCAGGTGTCCTACCTGGCTAGTGTTCTCCGTCTGGGTCTGTCACCTGAGGCTTCCTTCAGCCAGTGGGCCTGGCAACTGTTGCTAAGGCTGAAGCTCCATGGCAACACCCAGTACCCTCAAGCAGCCTGGTCCACCCCCGGCTCTGCCCCCAACCCCTCTCCGGAGCTCACGCACGCCCCAAACATGCACCCTGTTCTAAGGGCCGTAAAGGCGGGCCTTCCCATTGGCTGCTACCTGGCCATTGCCATGACAACTGTAGGACACAGGTATGACCATCTGCTCTCTCTCTCACATCAGAATCCCTTTATTCGCCAAGTACATTTCCACATACACGGAATTAGACTAAATGAACAGGTGCTGCCAGCAATAGACAAATGCACAAACAGAATACAGACAGAGAAATTTACACAAAGTCGACATACAGAATATACAATATAAATACAGTAATCATAAAACCCTAGAGTATAGGCTGAGCTACAGTGAGGATATAACGTTACAATTTACAGTGGGGATATATCTATATATGCAGTGTGTGTGTGTGTGTGTGTGTGTGTGTGTGTGTACCGTCGTAAATACCGTGAAGAAGTGTACATGGTACAAAAGCAGTATAGTGCAGTTATTAGTATTACAGGTCAGTGAAGTCAGCTGCAGTGTCCGGCACAGAGTGCAAAGTCACTATCCCTATGAGCCCTCTGGCCGGTTGGTGAGGACCACAGCACAGTTACATACAGACACACTGCACATGTGTTTAAAGTCTCTCTCTGTACTATTGTGTGTAACATCTATTACCGTCTGTCCGTCTGTCTGTCTGTCTGTCTGTCTGTCTGTCTGTCTGATCCCAGTCTGGAGGTGTTTTGCACAGAGGGAGTGGATCTGTTGAAGAACCTGATTCAGTCTCAACATCTGAGAGCTGCTGTCCATCTCCTGGACAACATCCTCCCTCCTACCTACCCTCTCAGCTTCTACCTGCTGAAGAACACACAGTAAGAGATACACACTATGTCCTAGACCCTACTTCCTCTGTACTGGACAACATCCTCCCTCCTACCTACCCTCTCAGCTTCTACCTGCTGAAGAACACACAGTAAGAGATACACACTATGTCCTAGACCCTACTTCCTCTGTACTGGACAACATCCTCCCTCCTACCTACCCTCTCAGCTTCTACCTGCTGAAGAACACACAGTAAGAGATACACACTATGTCCTAGACCCTACTTCCTCTGTACTGGACAACATCCTCCCTCTTTTCTGCCCGCGCAGCTTCTACAGTTAACTTTCAGTATCTTTTACCTCTGCCTAAACTAAACCTTAAAATCACACTAAAATCTCACACAACTGGAGGGCTGTGGTATTGCTATGTTTGGACTACGATATATGTTTCTCTCTTCCTCTCTCTGTGCCAGGTTTGTGAGCTGTGTCCAGTTGTTCCTGCAGTGTGACGGTGTGTGTCCTCAGGGTGTAACGCAGCAGGTCACCCACAGGGTGGCGCCACTCTTCACTGGAGGCACCTATGGGGACATGGTACGCCTGCTCAACAGTGTCATACAGGTATGTACACACACCTAATACATCAGAACTGGTGTGAAACATGGGGTTGACCAGATCAGTAGTTTGGCCAGCTGTAGAAGTGGATGTTCCTGCCTCTGAACAGTCCATGAATCTCTTCACGATGAGTGTGTGTGTTTTTTCTCTTTCAGACTCACGTGGTGGAGAGTTCGAGGCCAGGTCGTGTGGGTCCGGCAGCGGTTCTAGAGTTCTGGGTGGGAATTCTAACCCAGCAGAACCTGTGGTACCGAGACAGGACCGTTTTATTCCTGATGGATCAGATCTGTCGTTCCGCCTTCACACACCACCAGGAGGAGTGTGTACAGAGATTACTGTACCAGCAGCACAAGGTACACACACACACACAGAGAGAGAGACTGGAGATTGTAGAGTCCCAAATATTTCAGCTGTTATGCTTATTTTGATCAGTGTGTGTTCATTTTCTGTGAAGAAAGAGTATACACACACACACACACACACACACAGTAGATCAGTCTGTGATGCTCTCTCACCCCTCTGTAGATTGCTTTAGGTTACCATGGAGACCGGGGTCTGCTTTCTTCCCTGGTTGGTTGGATTGCTGGAAATGCCACACCCTCATTCATTGAGGGCCAATCGCTGAGCGGGGAGGTGAGAACTTTAACCTCAGTCCTATCTAACTTGTCGTATCCGTGCTGTCATTCTGTGTGAGTCAGAAGGAAACATTTTTGCTGCATTTTCCCAAAAATTCTGCTAAAAACCACACCTAAACAAAACGTCTGTGTAGGTGTGGTTTGTATGTGAAATGATAACTGTATGTGTTTAGGTGTGGTTTGCGTGGCTGGTGTTGAACATGGAGGGGATGTTTGAGGAGGATTCTCAGCTGGGACGCTGTGTGGAGCATGAACTACTGTCTGATCCAAACCTCTCACCTGACCAGGCTCTGAAGGTACACACACACACACACACTCCAACCTCTCACCTGACCAGCAGAACAATAAAACTATGAGAGATACATAGTGTTTGTGTTTCACTATCTTTATGTTTCTGTGTGAGACAGAAGGCCCAGCAGAGGTTGAAGCTCCCAGTGGCTCCATCTCTGCAGCGGCTGCAGGTGTACAGGTGGGCGTGTCAGGCGTTGTCCACACCCCCTGACCACCCGCTACTCCCCCTCGTCTGGCAGAGGTTCCTGCAGCTCTACCTGAGACAGCCAGGACCTGAGTATGGGTACGACATACACACACCATAACCTCTAGGCCAGGGGTTCTATGACTTCAGCGCTGCGTGGCTGAACATTTTAGAGTCCTGCCTCTTGACATCAGTGAGAGAATGTTGCAGTTTACAAGATCATTTCCTGCAATTCTACACATTTGTCAATGTGGCAGAGAGAGAACCTGGGAGTTTTACAGCTTTTGGGGAAATACTTGGTGGAGTACTGTGGATACCGATATCCCTGTGAGCCTCCCAGGCCCATGTTGCCCAGGGTTAAGAATATAAATTGTAGATTAATAATATTTCATTGTACTACACCCTCTAAACTTATTCCACCGTTCTTTTGGCCCAAATGAGTTTAATCTGTTTATTTATTTAGAGATTTGACGCGGACCCCACTTGGAGAACCCTGCTCTAGGCTGGTATCAATTCAGTAATGTTCTCAGTGTCCCCCTGTTTCTGGTGTCTGCAGTCTGGATGCAGGGGGCTGTATTGGTCGTCGGTTCTTCCAGGGCTCGACTCAGGCTGTGTTACTGAGAGATCTGAGACAGAGACTACAGGAGGTGTCTGACTTCCACCACGCCGCCAGCCAGGCCCTGAGGGTGCCCCCCACACACACACCCAGCCAGGGAGAGGACCGCCCCAACTCCCCTCCACATCTCTTCCTCACATCCCCACAGATACACACAGAGCTGGTCAGGTACGTACAGCTACTAGTCCCTCCCCTTAACTTTGTGACTGGCTGTTTCCCAGGCTGATCTGATTGGTTGTTTACAGGCTGTTTGGTGTGTTTGCCGTGTGGTTGGACGATGAGACTCTTCAGAAGAAGGAAGTGTATCTGCCCTCTCTCCCACCACAGTATGACCCCCAAAGACTGGCCAAGGTCATGCACAAGCAACAGGTGTGTGTGTCGTGTGTTTTTCCTTGCCACTGTTGCCTCTGCTTTGCCTTTGATGTATTGGTTGATAGATGTGTCATATTGTATTGGTTGATAGATGTGTCATATTGTATTGGTTGAAAGATGTGTCATATTGTATTGGTTGATATATGTGTCATATTGTATTGGTTGAAATATGTGTCATATTGTATTGGTTGCTAGATGTGTCATATTGGTTGATAGTTGTGTCTTATTGTATTGGTTGCTAGATGTATCATATTGTACTGATTGCTAGATGTATCATATTGTATTGTTGGCTAGATGTATCATATTATATTGGTTGCTAGATGTATTGTATTGGTTGCTAGATGTATCATATTGTACTGATTGCTAGATGTATCATATTGTATTGTTGGCTAGATGTATCATATTATATTGGTTGCTAGATGTATCATTGTATTGGTTGCTAGATGTATCATATTATATTGGTTGCTAGATGTATTGTATTGGTTGCTAGATGTATAATATTGAATTGGTTTCTAGATGTATCATATTGTATTGGTTGCTAGATGTATCATATTGTATTTGTGGCTAGATGTATTGGTTGCTAGATGTATCATTGTATTGGTTGCTAGATGTATCATATTGTACTGGTTGCTAGATGTATCATATTGTATTGGTGGCTAGATGTATTGTATTGGTTGCTAGATGTATCATATTGTATTGGTGGCTAGATGTATTGGTTGCTAGATGTACCATATTGTATTGGTTGCTAGATGTATCATATTGTATTGGTGGCTAGATGTATTGGTTGCTAGATGTATCATATTGTATTGGTGGCTAGATGTATTGGTTGCTAGATGTACCATATTGTATTGGTGGCTAGATGTATCATATTGTATTGGTGGCTAGATGTATTGGTTGCTAGATGTACCATATTGTATTGGTTGCTAGATGTATCATATTGTATTGGTGGCTAGATGTATCATATTGTATTGGTGGCTAGATGTATCATATTGTATTGGTGGCTAGATGTATTGGTTGCTAGATGTACCATATTGTATTGGTTGCTAGATGTATCATATTGTATTGGTGGCTAGATGTATTGGTTGCTAGATGTATCATATTGTATTGGTGGCTAGATGTATTGGTTGCTAGATGTACCATATTATATTGTTTGCTAGATGTATCATATTGTATTGTTTGCTAGATGTATCATATTGTATTGGTTGCTAGATGTATCATATTGTATTGGTTGCTAGATGTACCATATTGTATTGGTTGCTAGATGTATCATATTGTATTGGTTGCTAGATGTACCATATTGTATTGGTTGCTAGATGTATCATATTGTACTGGTTGCTAGATGTACCATATTATATTGGTTGCTAGATGTACCATATTGTATTGGTTGCTAGATGTATCATATTGTATTGGTTGCTAGATGTATCATATTGTACTGGATGCTAGATGTATCATATTGTATTGGTTGCTAGATGTACCATATTGTATTGGTTGCTAGATGTATCATATTGTATTGTTTGCTAGATGTATCATATTGTATTGGTTGCTGGATGTATCATATTGTATTGGTTGCTAGATGTATCATATTGTATTGCTTGCTAGATGTATAATATTGTATTGGTGGCTAGATATATTGGTTGCTAGATGTATCATATTGTATTTGTGGCTAGATGTATCATATTGTATTGCTTGCTAGATGTATAATATTGTATTGGTGGCTAGATATATTGGTTGCTAGATGTATCATATTGTATTTGTGGCTAGATGTATCATATTGTATTTGTAGATGTATCATATTGTATTGGTGGCTAGATATATTGTTTGCTAGATGTATCATATTGTACTGGTTGCTAGATGTATCATATTGTACTGGTTGCTAGATGTATCATATTGTACTGGTTGCTAGATGTATCATATTGTATTGGTGGCTAGATATATTGTTTGCTAGATGTGTCATATTGTACTGGTTGCTAGATGTATCATATTGTACTGGTTGCTAGATGTATCATATTGTACTGGTTGCTAGATGTATCATATTGTACTGGTTGCTAGATGTATCATATTGTACTGGTTGCTAGATGTATCATATTGTACTGGTTGCTAGATGTATCATATTGTACTGGTTGCTAGATGTATCATATTGTACTGGATGCTAGATGTATCATATTGTATTGGTGGATAGATGTATCATATTGTATTGGTTGCTAGATGTATCATATTGTATTGGTTGCTAGATGTATCATATTGTATTGGTTGCTAGATGTATAATATTGTATTGGTGGCTAGATATATTGGTTGCTAGATGTATCATATTGTACTGGTTGCTAGATGTATCATTGTATTGGTTGCTAGATGTATCATATTGTACTGGATGCTAGATGTATCATATTGTATTGGTTGCTAGATGTATCATATTGTATTGCTTGCTAGATGTATCATATTGTATTGGTGGCTAGATATATTGTTTGCTAGATGTATCATATTGTATTTGTAGATGTATCATATTGTATTGGTGGCTAGATATATTGTTTGCTAGATGTATCATATTGTATTGCTTGCTAGATGTATCATATTGTATTGGTGGCTAGATATATTGGTTGCTAGATGTATCATATTGTACTGGTTGCTAGATGTATCATTGTATTGGTTGCTAGATGTATCATATTGTATTGGTGGATAGATGTATCATATTGTATTGGTGGATAGATGTATCATTGTATTGGTTGCTAGATGTATCATATTGTATTGGTTGCTAGATGTATCATATTGTATTGGTTGCTAGATGTATCATATTGTATTGGTGGCTAGATATATTGGTGGATAGATGTATCATATTGTATTGGTGGATAGATGTATTGCTTGCTAGATGTATCATTGTATTGGTTGCTAGATGTATCATATTATATTGGTTGCTAGATGTATCATTGTATTGGTTGCTAGATGTATCATATTGTATTGCTTTGCTAGATGTATCATATTGTATTGGTGGCTAGATATATTGTATCATATTGTATTGGTGGCTAGATATATTGGTGGATAGATGTATCATATTGTATTGGTTGCTAGATGTATCATATTGTATTGGTGGCTAGATGTATCATATTGTATTGGTGGCTAGATATATTGGTGGATAGATGTATCATATTGTATTGGTGGATAGATGTATTGCTTGCTAGATGTATCATTGTATTGGTTGCTAGATGTATCATATTATATTGGTTGCTAGATGTATCATTGTATTGGTTGCTAGATGTATCATATTGTATTGGTTGCTAGATGTATCATATTGTATTGGTGGCTAGATGTATCATATTGTATTGGTGGCTAGATATATTGGTGGATAGATGTATCATATTGTATTGGTTGCTAGATGTATCATATTGTATTGGTGGCTAGATGTATCATATTGTATTGGTGGCTAGATATATTGGTGGATAGATGTATCATATTGTATTGGTGGATAGATGTATTGCTTGCTAGATGTATCATATTGTATTGGTTGCTAGATGTATCATTGTGCTGGTTGCTAGATGTATCATATTGTATTGGTGGATAGATGTATCATTGTGCTGGTTGCTAGATGTATCATATTGTATTGGTGGATAGATGTATTGGTTGCTAGATGTATCATTGTGCTGGTTGCTAGATGTATCATATTGTACTGGTTGCTAGATGTATCATTGTATTGGTTGCTAGATGTATCATATTGTACTGGTTGCTAGATGTATCATTGTATTGGTTGCTAGATGTATCATTGTATTGGTTGCTAGATGTATCATATTGTACTGGTTGCTAGATGTATCATTGTATTGGTTGCTAGATGTATCATATTGTACTGGTTGCTAGATGTATCATATTGTATTGGTTTCTAGATGTATCATATTGTATTTGTGGCTAGATGTATCTTATTGTATTGGTGGCTAGACGTATCTTATTGTATTGGTGGCTAGATGTATCATATTGTATTTGTGGCTAGATGTATCATATTGTATTTGTGGCTAGATGTATTGGTTTCTAGATGTATCATATTGTATTTGTGACTAGATGTATTGGTTGCTAGATGTATCATATTGTATTGCCTGCTAGATGTATCATATTGTATTGCCTGCTAGATGTATCATATTGTATTTGTGGCTAGATGTATTGGTTGCTAGATGTATCATATTGTATTGCCTGCTAGATGGATCATATTGTATTGCTTGAGTGTAGGAGCTGTGGGTGGAGTATGTGGACCAGGAGCGTGTCCAGTATGATGAGAGGGAGGTGCTGGATCTCTGGGACAAAGTGAAGAATGAACCCACCTTCATACAGAGCAACAACCCTGCCTTCACTGACTACACCAACCCCAGCGCAGGTACACGCACATGAACACAGCCTCAGCACATAGCAGTTGTGAGTGAATTAATGACGTTTTATTCTTGTGTCAACCCGCCTGGTTGGCAGCCCATTCCTCATGGGTTTAATTGACACATAACAATAATTCAGTGATAATTCTTCCGGTGTTCTGTGCAGGATGCAGCAGATAAAGAGTGGAGAAAGAAACCCATATATAATAGTAAATAAGGTTATCCAAGCAATAATTATTTATCCCAAGAGCAGTAAAAATAACACAAATAAACACAGTTAATTACAGAAGAAATCCACAGAAGGAGTTGGAACCAAGTCTCACACAGAGAAGATTCATGTGTGAGACAAGCCTGCATACAATCTATATACATAGGTGCCATTCACTATGTGGGAGCAAAATATTTGCATAATTTAATTATAGGTGGACCTTTTTCTTTTATTCCAGGCTTTATAATAAAAATCTGTAAATGGAAATACATAATTTACAGAAAAAAAACATTTTTTCCTCGTGGCTCAGCCACATATTTCCAGGGTATATCTGGTGGGCTTTCTGGAATAAGGACAAGCGTATATGTCAAGGTAGAAAGGGCAATAGAGGATCAAATGAATTTCATTCTCTATTTCATCAAGGTCACAATATTTACATTAGTCTTTCCTCTTACATTTCACCATTACACTGACCTGTTTCAATACGCAGGGGCAATATCCCTGATCTTACTTGTGCACAAAGCGATCGCTCGCTTTTAGGTAGGGTGTACATTGTAAATTATTTTAGGACTAACAAACCAAGCGGCCTTGTTATTGGCGTTGTTGTAACCTTTTCATGTGTGTGTAGCGAGGAAGCGTATCCAGTCTAACCTGCAAAAGCACACTATCCCTCGGCCGCTCCCCGAGCTGCAATCACAGAGAGCTCCGGTACCAGAGGTCCCCTCTGCCTGCCTCGCTGACCCTGCTGCTGCCTCCACTCTCCTACAGCAGGACCTCTGCTGTCTGCAGGAGCAGGCCAGGTACACACACACACACACACACACACACACACACACCAACCGTCACGCCATGGATGTATACCTGTATGTGATGTTTTGGGACATGGTTCACAGTGTGCGTGGTGTGTTTAGGTTTGCAGTGTCTCGGGAGGCCCAGCAGGTGGCGTTGGAGTCAGAGCTGCTGGAGAGTCTTCCTCTACTCTACAGGAACAGGCCAGAGCAGGTTACCATGGCGCTTGAGTGCAGAGGGCAGAGGGGGGGCCAGCCCTGCCAGGGAGCGGCACACATCACTGTCACGGTAGGACAATGAGTCAATTCTGTTTTGATTTAATTTTCAGAATGGGCTGATTCTGCTTGAAAATTCCACTAAGAAAGGGTGACGCCATGATTAACTGACTGTTCAAATAATCAAATCAAAGGGTATTTGTCACATGCGCAGAATATGACAGGTGTATTAGACCTTACAGTGAAATGTTTACTTACAAGCCCTTAACCAACAATGCAGTTTTAAGAAAATACAAAAAAAAGTAAGAGATAAGAATAACAAATAATTAAAGAGTAGCAGTAAATAACAATAGCAGGGCTATATACAGGGGGTACCGTTACAGAGTCAATGTGCGGGGGCACCGGTGTCGAGGTAGTATGTAGGTAGGTAGAGTTATTAAAGTGGCTATGCATAGATAATAACAGAGAGTAGCAGCAGCGTAGAAGAGGGGGGGAGCAATGCCAATAGTCTAGGTAGCCATTTGATTAGCTGTTCAGGAGTCTTATGGCTTGGGGGTAGAAACTGTTTAGAAGCCTCTTGGACCTAGACTCGGCGCTCCGGTACCGCTTACCATGCGGTAGCAGAGAGAACAGTATATGACAAGGGTGGCTCGAGTCTTTGGCAATTTTTAGGGCTTTCCTCTGACACCGCCTGGTATTGAGGTTCTGGATGGCAGGAAGCTTGGCCCCGGTGATGTACTGGGCCGTACGCACAACCCTCTGTAGTGCCTTGCGGTTGGAGGCCGAGCAGTTGCCATACCAGGCAGTGATGCAACCCGTCAGGATGCACGCAATGGTGCAGCTGTAAAACTTTTTTAGGATCTGAGGACCCATGCCAAATCTTTTCAGTCTCCTGAGGGGGAATAGGGGGAATTTGTCATGCCCTCTTCACGACTGTCTTTGTGTGTTTGGACCATGTTAGTTTGTTGGTGATGTAGACACCAAGGAACTTGAAGCTCTCAACTTGCTCCAATACAGCCCCGTTGATCAGAATGGAGACGTGCTCGGTCCTCCTTTTCCTGTAGTCCACAATCATGTCCTTTGTCTTTATCACGTTGAGGGAGAGGTTGTTGTCCTGGCACCACACGTTCAGGTCTCTGACCACTTCCCTATAGGCTGTCTCATCGTTGTCGGTGATCAGGCCTACCACTGTTGTGTCGTCAGCAAACTTAATGATGGTGTTGAAGTCGTGCCTGGCCGTGCGGTCTTGAGTGAACAGTGAGTACAGGAGGGGACTGAGTTACGCACCCCTGGGGGGCCCCCGTGTTAAGGATCAGCGTGGCTGATGTGTTGTTGCCTACCCTTACCACCTGGGGACGGCCCGTCAGGAAGTCCAGGATCCAGTTGCAGAGGGAGGTGTTTAGTCCTAGGATCCTTAGCTTAGTGATGAGCTTTGAGGGCACTATGGCTTTGAACGCTGAGCTGTAGTCAATGAATAGCATTCTCACATAGGTGTTCCTTCTGTAAACATGCATCCTATTTCCCTCATTCCCGTCTCTGTGTGTGTGCAGTGCGAGTGTGTACAGAAGCAGGAAGCAGTGGAGACTCAGATCGTGTCTCTGAGAAGCGACATTAAGCAGCTGCAGACGGAAGCCAAGACTCCTCCCCCTCAGAGCCTTGCCCAGGCTGCAGTACACACTGAGAAGTTCATTACGTCAGTACACACACACACACACACACACACACCATACCTGTATCATATTATTTCTCAATATAATTGTTGATAGTCATATGTGCCATAAAGAAAAAAAATGTGTGTGTGTGTGTGTGTATGTGTGTGTGTAGTGCTCTGGTGAATTTGTACAAGGCCAAGCCGACGGCAGCAGTGCAGAGTGTAGGAGTGGCTGCCTTCTACAAGGTGGTCTCTTTCGTCTGTGAGGACACACTCCGCCACCCACCCACTCGCCAGTACCTCTCTTCCTGCGTCGAGATACTGGGACAGGTACTACACACACACACACACACACACACACACAAACAAACAAACTCATTTCATACACATAGAATGTGACTGTGTGTAAATGTTAATCCAGTTTGTGTGTGTTGGTGTTAATCCAGTTTGTGTGTGTTGGTGTTAATCCAGTTTGTGTGTGTTGGTGTTAATCCAGTTTGTGTGTGTAGGTGTTCATCCAGTTTGTGTGTGTAGGTGTTAATCCAGTTTGTGTGTGTAGGTTTTTATCCAGGGCAACCAGGCAGAGTGCGGGCGTGTCCTCAGCACTATCCTGGAGCAGAGACGTCTGTGTCCCCTCCTCTCCCCCTTCTTCACCCCAAATGCAGCACCCAATCAGCTTGTCTCTCTCTACAAGGAAGTGGTGACATCACTGCACCCTGACAGTGCTGACGTCATCTTCATGCTGCTCACTAAGGTCAGCCTCCACCTTCAGAAACATACACAACAGCTACACACACCACCCACACAGAACACACACTTCCACCTCGACACATCACACAGAGAACTGGAGGCCTGTGGTATTCCTGTGTTAAGATGACCAGATTCTCTCTCTACCTGTGTAGTTTGACTTGAGTACGTGGCTGAGTAAGGCCGAGCCAGTGTTCTCGGAGCGTAGCAGACTGGTAGAGCTGGTCCACACTGCTCTGTGTTCCTGTGGCCGTGACCCCGAGGCTGACCTCCTCACGCCCTTTCACCTCTTCACACGACACTGGACCCTGTTGCTCAGACACCACTTTCCTGACCACTACAGCGACTGCCTGCGCCTGCTCATGACCAGTAAGACTGTTTTGTTTGTTATCTCTTATTGCGGACTTCAACGTGTGTGCGGACGTCGAACGTGTGCTTGTGTGTGTCATTGTCAGGTTCGACAGAGCAGTTGCTGAGCCCAGAGTGTTGGAGGGTGACTCTGTGTGTGCTTGGCGTCTCTCCTCTCCCCTGCAACACCAAACCCACAGCAGAGCCTTCCGGTACCGCAGATACCCCCAAACCCACATCCATCTCCCCCAGCCAAGCCCCCATCACCCTCTCTCCTCAGCAGGTGAGTGCTGAAAGTCCTACCTAAATCTTCATATTCAATACTGTTCATTTCCAGTCCAGTTTATTTAACCCTGCCTTGTCTCTTGATTGGCCCTCCTCAGGTGGAGAGACGGTTGATTGGCTGTGTGAGTATTTTCAGCGTTGTCGTCTCAGTAAGCCGGACCTCCGCAGCTTTGGCCTTTACTCCGCCTGGGCGCCATACGTCAGTGAGGTCACCACGTTCTGGGGATATCTGATTGGTTACCTCATCGACCTGCAGCTCAGTGCCTGCGCCAGGGAGCCACTGGGGGGAGCCAGAGTGCTGAAAGGTACCAGACACAGTTTAGGCTGTTTTTCATTAAGACATTCTGTCCCCCCCCCCAGTCGCTGTTGACATATCTCCTCCTCCCCACCTCTCATCTCTTCCTCTTTCTGTCTCTCTCAGCCCTGCAGGATCTACACGGTAAGATGGTCCGGCTGTTTAAGCCCTGGATCCTGGTTCTGGAGACAGACGATGTCAGGTAAACACACCTCTCTATCCCTCCGTCTATTTCTCTCTCCTTTCCATCTTTCTATCTCACTCCCCCCTTTCTTACTTTGCCTTGTATAACGCTAACAAAACTACAGGCCTGTGGCATTGCGCTGTTTGGACAACAATATTTTCTCGCTCTCTCCTATCTTCTCTTACTCTCTCTCCTCCTTTCTGTCTCTCGCAGTAATCCGAGGTGTTATCCCTGGTTGGAGTCAGACGCCAACGCTGCAGGCTGTCTTGTGGATCTCTACACCCAGCTGACCCAAACACTGCACCACAAGTTCAGAGGTTTGCGTGTGATGTTAGATGTAATGAAGGTCATTCATGTGTTTGAGCCTACATTTAATGTGTGTGTGTGTGTTCCAGACCGCCTCCTCCCCGGGCAGCGTGGCGCTCTGTGGCTGTGTCTGATGCAGTACTGTGACAGCTGCAGCTCTCCTCGTACACCAGAGTACCTCCTCTACCTTTACCACACATACCTCGGCAGCCTGCCCTGGACACACCTGCACCCCGATACACACCTCATGGAACAGTTGTTCAATGTAAGACTCTGACCCCAGACTCCTTAATCCCTAACCTCAACCCACAACACATTGGATTCCTAAAACAAACGGACTCCTCGTACACTTTGAGTGTCACAGTCAATAGGACTTGTTTGCGGGTAGTGCTGTGCGATGTAGCATTAGGGAGGTGTAGAGGGATTCTTTACCCAAGGTTAATCTGTTCCTCTGCAGGTGGAGAGAGGAAGTCCTAAGAGCTGCTTCCTGTTCCTAGGGGCAGTCCTCTGTAAGGTCAACTGGGTCAGCGTTCTGAGTGACAGCCTGCAAACTCCAGCCAGCTCTAACACTAACATACACACAGACTCACACAAGATGCTGGTCTATCTACTCTACATGCTGGTGTTCCTCACTAAAGAAGAGCAGCTTCTCAGCCAACCGGTGAGGGAGAATTAGGACACTGGATAGCTATTTGTGTTTGTACACAATTGATGGAATTGTCGAGGGTCTGTCCCTGGTTTAGCCTATTTTCCCCTCTGTCCTCCAGGACTCCCCTCTCCTTAGTCTGTTGGTCCAGTCTGTCTCCCTGCCATGGCACCAGGTGGACCATTCCTCCTACCAAGGGATCATGGGATATGTAGGCACCCACTACCCTCACGCTCTGCTGCTCAGCGCAGACTCCGCCACTCAGACACTGCTCCTATCACTACGCAGTGCTGCTGGGCTGCGGCCACGCCCCCATGGGATGCCATACCGGGTGAGAAAGAGGGAACACAACAGAATTTCACCCTCCCCCTATTTCTCTAGTTTTATCATTAACAGACAGTCAATCTCTCCTCACTCTAATATAGACAGACTGTCTCTCTCATTACCGCAGACAAAATTAATGCATTAATCTCCCTCTCTCTGTGTAGGAGGAGACGTTGAAGGCTAGTGTGTGTGTGCGCTGGTGTGTCGAGTGTCTGGTCTCTCTGGAGCAGAGTGGTAGCATCAGTCTGGCTAACCTGGAGACGCAGTTAGAGGCACTACTGGAGAGCATCATCACCTTCAACCCACCTGGTAAGAACTCTTCATAGTCATCTTCATCATCACCTTCATCAATAACCTCTGTCTCTTGTGTCTGTAGAGGTGGGCTTGGAGCAGAGACACATGGCGTTCTGTAGTCTGTTCTGTGATTCGTTGGCTCTGCTGAACGGAGTGGGCGTGTCTACAGGCGAGGCCTTGGCAGCTCGTGTCATTGGCTGGCTGGACAGGAAGGGGCAGGGTTTCCCAGTGCTGCCGCTCCTGACAGCCTGCTCCCGTTGCCTAGCGTCCGTACGCCACATGACCCGCATCACCGAGGCTTGCATCACCGCCTACTTCACCCATGGTAACCACAGAGACAGTAACCATGGAGAGCGGTTTACTGATGAAGGTCTTAGGGGAGGGTCTATGTCAGGGTTTGTCAGCAGGGGTTACTGGTGACGGACAGATGTATTTTATTTCATACATGAGGTGAAAACCTCACTCTATCGCTTGCTCTCCCCTCCCTCCGTCTATCTTCATTTTTCTCGCTCTAGCGGAAGAGGAGGGTGTCGGGTGGGGTCCTGTGTTGGCGTCCCTGCAGGTGCCTGAGCTGACCGTGGACGACTTCCTGTCTGAGAGCCAATCAGGAGGCAGCTTCCTGACACTCTATGCTTACATCCTGCAGCGCCTCAACACGGAACACACAGTGGCCAATGAGAAGAGGACGCTCGCTCTACTCAACACATGGAACAGTCAGGTCTTCCCCAGGTCTGACCCCCCCCCCCCCCCCCCATGTGTGTGTGTCTCTCACAGTGTGTGTGTGTTGGTAATATAGTTTTTTTCTCTCTCACAGTGGTCCCTATGATGAGGCTAAGTTGTTCCTCTGGTGGCACAAGGCCCTGTGTGTGTATGTGGAGCATCTGCAGCAGGGGCTGGGGGAGGTTCCAGCCGTGGTAGCGGGGCTGCTGCGGCTGCAGACACGGCTCTCTCAGATGGGAGAGGAGAGACTCGGATCAGGACTGCTGGGGGCTATAGGATTGGGCCGCCGATCACCCCTATCCAACAGGTACTCACAGACATACTGGACATGTACAGTACCTTCGGAAAGTATTCAGAGCCTTCGACTTTTAACACATTTTGTTACATTACAGCCTTATTCTAAAATGGATTAAATAAAATAAACAATTGTCAGCAATCTACACACAATACCCCATAATGACAAAGCAAAAACAGTATTTTAGAAAAGTATTCAGTAAGTCAGTAAGAAAATATTCAGACCCTTTGCTATGAGACTGACAATTTAACTCGGGTACATCCTGTTTCCATTGATCATCCTTGAGATGTTTCTACAACTTGATTGGAGTCCACCTGTGGATTTGGAAAGGCACACACCTGTCTATATAAATGTCCCATAGTTGACGGTGGATGTCAGAGCAAAACCCAAGCCATGAGGTTGAAGGAAGATCCGAGACAGGATTGTGTGGAGGCACAGATCTGGGGGAGGGTACTAGAAAATGTCTGCAGCATTGAAGGTCCTCAAGAACACAGTGGCCTCCATTGTTCTTAAATGGAAGAAGTTTGGCGTTCTGTAGTCTGCTATGGTATAGCTGGCCACCCGGCCAAACTGAGCAATCGGGGGTGAAGGGCCTTGGTCAGGGAGGTGACCAATAATCCGATGGTCACTCTGACTGAGCTCTAGAGTTCCTCTGTGGAGAGGAGAACCTTCCAAAAGGACAACCATCTCTGGAGCACTCCACCAATCAGGCCTTTATGGTATAGTGGCCAGATGGAAGCCATTCCTGAGTAAAGGCACATGACAGCCCACTTGGAGTTTGCCAAAAGGCACCTAAAGACTTTCAGACTATGAGAAACAAGATTCTCTTTGGCCTGAATGCCAAGTCTGGAGGAAACCTGGCACCATCCCTACGGTGAAGCATGATGTGGGTATGTTTTTCAGCGACAGGGACTGGGAAACTAGTCAGGTTCGAGGTAAAGATGAACGGAGCAAAGTACAGAGAGAACCTTGATGAAAACCTGCTCCATAGCGCTCAGGACCTTAGACTGGGGCGAATTTTCATCTTCCAACAGGACAAGGACCCTAAACACACAGCCAAGACAACGCAGTCTCTGAATGTTCTTGAGTGGTCCAGCCAGAGCCAGCCAGAGCCCGGACTTGAACCTGATCGAGCATCTCTGGAGAGACCTTTAAAATGGCTGTGCGGCAACACTCCCCATCCAACTTAACAGAGCTGTAGAGGATCTGCAGAGAAGAATGGGAGAAATTCCCCAAATACAGGTGTGCCAAGCTTATAGCGTCATACCCAAGAAGACTTGAGGCTGTAATTGATGCCAAAGGTGCTTCAACAAAGTACCGAGTAAAGGGTCTGAATACTTATGTAAATGTGATTATTTTTTATCTATATATTTTTTAAACATTTGTGAAAACCTATTTTTACTTTGTCATTGTGGGGTATTGTGTGTAGATTTAGGGAAAAATGTAATAAAAAATCCAATCAACTTTAGAATAAGGTTGTAACCTAACAAAATGTGGAAAAAGTCAAGGGGTCTGAAAACTTTCTGAAGGCACTGTATATTCACCTTCGGTGTTTACTGTGTGATTCTTTTGGTAACTCCGATGTGTGCATGTTTAGGTTCAGGGTGGTGGTGCGCAGTCTGTCTGCGTTTCTCTCAGTCCAGATTCCCTCAGAGGACCAGGTCCGCCTCCAGCCCAGCACCGACCAGCAGCTGACTGCTAAAGCACAACAGGTACACACACATACATACACATGCATACATATATACACACACACACACACATGCATACATATATATACACACACATACATACACATGCATACATATATATACACACACATACATACACATGCATACATATATATACACACATACATACACATGCATACATATATACACACACATACATACACATGCATACATATATACACACACACACACACATGCATACATATATACACACACATACATACACATGCATACATATATACACACACACATACATACACATGCATACATATATACACACACACATAGATACACATGCATACATATATACACACACACATACATACACATGCATACATATATACACACACACATACATACACATGCATACATATATATACACACACATACATACACATGCATACATATATACACATACATACACACACATGCATACATATATATACACACACATACATACACATGCATACATATATATACACACACATACATACACATGCATACATATATACACACACATACATACACATGCATACATATATACACACACATACATACACATGCATACATATATATACACACATACATACACATGCATACATATATATACACACACACACACACAGAGTTGCTCAGCTTGTGTGTTTCGTGTGTGTCTCTAGGCTCTGGTTGTGTTGGAGTCCATGCCCAGCAGTAAACAGTATGCTGGCCTAAAGGACTCAATAGGAAAAGCTGTCCAGTTCATCCAATACCCAGGACACTGTCTTAGAGATGGACCTTGCCTCCTTTCTCTGCTGGCCAACCTCCTCTACCCAGACCAAGGATACCTCAACATCATACGATAGCAGCGCCAGTTAGCATCGGCTAGCACTGTGACACAGTATGCTAAACAGGAAAAGTTAGAAACAGCAGTCTATCCTGTGGTGAAAGTAGGGAACTACATGGGGAATATAGTGTCATTTGAGATGTGCACCGATATGCTAGTAGCCTACTAGCCATCAAATGCTGGAGCTGGACTGATAGCCATAATGGACTGGATCTCAACAAAGAACATGATTTGACTGCTAGTGATTGTGACACAACTATAAGTTTATTAGAGTGTGATACTTAGGCATAGATTCAATCAGATCAAGCGTTATCTGGTAATAGCCGACGACCGCATAGCTGATGTTGTAGCCGTGTATGAAGTGTAACTACTTTGGAGCTGTCAAACCGGTGAGGGGCTGCACTTGATCATCGTCACAAAGCCACACCCGTCCCACTCGCATTAGTTCAGAACGAAAAGGTCTAGGCTATATAGAAATAATTACGCTCAAATTGAGAATCATTAAGCAAAATAATAAGGATTTCTATCTTACATCTCACATTCCAGTGTTTGATCTTGTAGAAAGACTGCATGGGATTTCTCTTACTGGTAATGCCCACTTTAGGTATAATGCCAGGAGCCACTTGTGGATTTGACAACAGTAAAGCAGTTCCACCTCAGACACTGTCAAAACGACCGGATGTTGGCTAAATCGGATCTGATTAAATAGAGCCCTTACTGTCTCTGTTCGGCTTCCTATTTCTCTCTCGCTCTCGCTCTCGCTCTCTCTCTTCCCCCCCACACAGATCTATTTGCTAGGAATTAGCTTTTTCTTTCTTGCCTGTTGCCTTTTATTTTTAATTACTTCAGCAGTTCCTCCACATTTTGCCTATGGCTGATGTTGCAAGTGTTGGATGACAATTATGAAGCAGAGTTAGTATGAAAAACAAACTCACAGACATTACCATAAACCAGTGGCACTGATTTCACTTATTCTCTGTGATCAACATTTAACGATGGAGATTATAACTCGTGGTGTTTAACTTATTTAGAGCTCTTTTAAGTTCATCCCCAGTGGTGCATGTGGAGGAAGATTTGACATACCAGTATTATATTGCCCATATTGAATGCCAGGGGATCAACCCAACAGTTACATGGCCTGCTATGACTGAAGGTAGAATGGTTGAATTGGCTACAAGTGCTTTTATTGTTTGTGCCAAATACACTCAACTTATCAATTAGCCTTAGGAAAAACCATCTTGTCTTCTATGCTTTGGAGAAGCACACTTGGTTATTAGTCATTTATTCAGGGCGTCTCCCAAATGGCACCCTATTCACTTTATAGTGCACTAGTTTCGACCAGGACCGATGGGACTCTGGTCAAAAGTATTGCACTATATAGGTAATTGGGCTCCATTTGAGATGCAGCCATATATTCCGGAGTACTATGGTATGACGCAGCAGCAGGAACAACAGCAGTGATATGATTGTACAGTATGTAACCTGCCTTACTGCCAGCCTGACTATGGGCTGCCAGGGGCTTGCTCAGGGGGGAGCAATGTTACAGGACGATCAGATAGAAATGTAAGGTGTAAAACAGACATGACTCCTTGCTCAGTAGTCTAGAATGGGGAAGTGGGCCAGGTCCCCCCCCCCCCCCCGAATGTACCCCTCGCTGGCTGGCTGTGTGTATATGATCAGCCTCGTCCACGGGCATGCCTAGCAGAGGATCATAATATACAGATGGGTAATGTTGGGGCTGGGGGGGGGGGGGGGGGTAATCACTTAGGAATTCACTCTGGGAACAGTGTTTACACACATTCTCCCCCAATTCCACCCCTGGTGATATGGTGTTTAGAAGTGTGATTACGCAATTTGGATCTGGAATAAATGATTTTTGAAATTAAAACATGTTTAAGTCTCATCAATCATGTGTTAATGTCTGGCACCTCGTCTGTCTGTCTGTGAAAGGAGCATGCTGCACTTCAGATGCCGGCTGTCTCCATGGAAATGGGATAGATAGATCTTAGAGGAGAGAGAATGGTGTGTACAGTACTGAGCCCATCAGATGGAGGAGAGAACTTACACACACACAGTCTGTCACTCCAGACTCCATTGGGTCTGTATATGAGTGAGCGAGTCAGTCAGGTTTACACCTTCACAATAAAAAATGTCATACTTTTGTCATACTGAGAACACGGCCTCTTTTTTACAGATGAGCCCTGAATTACAGAAATGACACGAAATACACACAGCAATATAAATACAAAATGCAAGCAGAAAGAGAAACAAGGTATATAAAAAAAACACATTCATCAGTAATGATGTTCTCACTCAGTTTTTTGAAGTGCCCTAGAGGCACCAGAACATCACATTTAAGAACATTTTGAAGATCCACAAATATGCAACAACTAAAAGCTGATTCTCCTAACTCAGCAGAGACCAAAGGAATTTCCAGTGAATCATCCCTGAGACCGGGTGAGGTAACGGGTGTGGTAACTCGTATGTCTAAAGTTTAGTAAAGATGTTCGGTACAGTGGAACTTAAAAGACAACATGGCATTGTGTCAAAGAGGGCCAACCAACTTCCTGGCAGACAACATGGCATTGTGTCAACCTACGTGACATCACAGAGGGCCAACCAACTTCCTGGCAGAGAATGCAGTGATGAGTTACAAAAATGTTCACCCGTAATAAAGCGCAGTACACTATGATAAACTGCATCTAACAGCTTTAATGAAGTGGCAGCTGTGTTCATATAGATGATGTCGCCATAGTCTAGGACCGATGGGAACGTCGACTGAATAATCTGCTGTCAACTATTTAGCGCAAGGTAGGACCTATTTCTATAGAAGTCCGTTTTTATTCTCAGCTATTGAACTAAATCATCTATGTTTCGTTGTTTTTTTTATACTTCATACATTTTCAAATTTGAGAACATGGAGAGAGAGATTGACATCAATACGACATCCCCAGAACTGATCCTTCCCACCCACTCCACCAAGGCATCATACAAAACAATTCAACAAGAACAATGACTGAAACAAAAAATCAAACATTACAATATATATACATGCAACAGTTTAAATAAAAGACATAAAAGAGAAAATAAAATGAACAAAAGAAAATTGGATTCCATTGTTATTGTGACACCTACAGTATCTGCACATTGTAACCATTGACATGACATAACTGCCTGTACTGAAACAAAATAAACAATAGCCATTCTCCATTAGCAGCTCAAACACTATCTGGCCCATGAATGCCTCCCAAAACCCCCTCAGAAATTGGCATTACCAAAGCATATGCCCCACAGTTGCTGGACTCTGATGGCTGATGAATATAACACCTTACAGTGAAATGCTTACTTACAGGCCCTTAACCAACAATGCAGTTAAGAAAAAATAAGTGTTAAGTACAAATAACACAAAATTAAGGAGCAGCAGTAAAATAACAGTAGAGAGGCTAGAAGCTGTTAAGAAGCCTCGTGGACATGGACTTGGTGCTCTGGTACAGCTTGCCGTGCGGTAGCAGAGAGAACAGTCTGTGAATAGGGTGGCTCGAGTCTTTGACAATATTTAGGGCCTTCCACTGACACCGCCTGGTATAGAGGTCCTGGATGGCAGGAAGCTTGGCCTCAATGATGTACTGGGCAATACGCACAACACTCTGTAGTGCCTTACCAGACAGTGATGCAAACAGTCAGGATGCTCTCATTGGTGCAGCTGTAGAACTTTTTGAGGATCTGAGGACCCATGACAAATCTTTTCAGTCTCTTGCGGGGGAATAGGCTTTGTCGTGCCCTCTTCACGACTGCATTGGTGTGCTTTGACCATGATAGTTTGTTGGTGATGTGGATACCAAGGAACTTGAAGCTCTCAACCTGCTCCACTACAGCCCTGTCGATGAGAATGGGGGCGGCCTCGATCCTCCTTTTCCTGTAGTCTACAATCATCTCCTTTGTCTTGATCACATTGAGGGAGAGGTTGTTATCGTGGCACCACACAGCCAGGTCTCTGACCTCCTCCCTATAGGCTGTCTCATCGTTTTTGGTGATCAGGCCTAACACTGTCGTGTCGTCGGCAAACTTAATGATGGTGACTGAGGGGCCAACCGTGTTGAGGATCAGCGTGGCAGATGTGTTGTTACCTACACTTACCACCTGGGGGTGGCCCGTCAGGAAGTCCAGGACCCAGTTGTAGAGGGAGGTGTTTAGTCCCAGGGTCCTTAGCTTAGTGATGAGCTTTGAGGGCACTATGGTGTTGAACGCTGAGCTGTAGTCAATGAATAGTATTCTCACATAGGTGTTCCTTTTGTCCAGGAGGGAAAAGGCAGTGTGGAGTGCAATAGAGATTGCATCATCTGTGGATCTGTTAGGGTTGAATGGAAATTGGAGTGGGTCTAGGGTTTATGGGATAATAGTGTTGATGTGAGCCATGACCAGCCTTTCAAAACACTTCATGGCTACAGATGTGAGTGCTACGGGTCGGTAGTCATTTAGGCAGGTTACCTTCGTGTTCTTTGGCACAGGGACTATGGTGGTCTGCTTGAAACATGTTGGTATTACAGACTGTAGGTTGAAAATGTCAGTGAAGACACTTGCCCGTTGGTCAGCGCATGCTCGGAGTACACGTCCTGGTAATCCGTCTGGCCCTCGGCCTTGTGAATGTTGACCTGTTTTAAGGTCTTACACACATCGGCTACGGAGAGCATGATCACACAGTCGTCCGGAACAGCTGATACTCTCATGCATGTTTCAGTGTTGCTAGCCTCGAAGCGTGCATAAAAGGAATTTATCTCATCTGGTAGGCTCGTGTCACTGGGCAGCTCGCGGCTGTGCTTCCCTTTGTAGTCTGTAATAGTTTGCAAGCCCTGCCACATCCGATAAGCGTCGGAGCCGGTGCAGTACGATTCAATCTTAGTCCTGTATTGACATTTTGCCTTTTTGAGGGTTTGTCGGAGGGTATAGCGGGATTTCTTATAAGCATCCAGGTTAGAGTCCAGCTCCTTGAAAGTGGCAGCTCTACTCATTAGCTCAGTGTGGATGTTGCCTGTAATCCATGGCTTCTGGTTGAGGTATGTACGTACGGTCGCTGTGGGGAAGATATCATATATGCACTTATTGATGAAGCCAGTGACTGATGTGGTGTACTCCTCAATGTCATCGGAAGAATCCCAGAACATATTCCAGTCTGTGCTAGCAAAACAGTCCTGTAGTTTAGCATCTGCGTCATCTGACCACTTCTTTATTGCCTGAGTCACTGGTGCTTCCTGCTTCAATTTTTGCTTGTAAGAAGGAATTAGGAGGATAGAATTATGGTGAGATCTGCCAAATGGAGGGCGAGGAGAGCTTTGTACGCATCTCTGTGTGTGGAGTAAAGGTGGTTTAGAGTTTCTTTTCCTCTGTTTGCACATTTTACATGCTGGTAGAAATGAGGTAAAATGAAATTAAGTTTCCCTCCATTAAAATCTCCAGCCATTAGGAACGCCGCATCTGGATGAGCTTTTTCCTGTTTGATTATGGCCTTATACCGCTCATTGAGTGCGGTCTTAGTACCAGCATCGGTTTGTGGTGGTAAATAGACAGCTACGAAAAATATAGATGAAAACTCTCTTGGTAAATTGTGTGGTCTGCAGTTTATCATGAGATACTCTACCTCAGGCAAGCAAAATCACAAGACTTCCTTAACATTAGATTTCATGCACCAGCTGTTGTTTACAAATTTAGTCCATATGTCCATATTGTTAAGTCCACATTGTTAATGTAAACAGTAAAAAGTAATGTAAACAGTAAAAAGTACGGGACCCAGAATCGACCCCTGCGGAACACCTTATGAATATCCAGGAAACCTGGTTCAACACCATCAGTAGAGACACACTGAGTTCTATCTGTCAAGTCATTTTTTTAACCAGTTACATGCAGCCTGGTCTAGGCCAATTGAGGAAAGCCTCTAAATTAGCAGTGAGTGATCAACAGTATCAAAAGCATTTGACAGGTCAGTGAAGAGAAATGAACACAATGTTGCTCTTATCCATACAGTTTACCACAACTTCTATAACTAGGGATGCAGCAGAGATAGTGCTATGACCTGGACTAAATCCTGACTGATGTACATTTAGAATACATTTCAAAGATAAGCAAGATGTTAGCTGAGAATTAATCAAGGATTGTAATACTTTAGATCGGCAAGAAAGTTTAGAAATAGGGCGATAATTATTTAAGTCACAAGGGTCTCCACCTTTATGAAGGGGCAGTACGTGGGCCACCTTCCAAACTTTAGAGATAGTAGCAGATATAATCATCAGGTTCAAAATATTGGTTAATGATTCAGCAATAAGGGGGGCAGAGAGCTGCAGAAAAAAATGGTTAGATTCCTGGTTCGATTCCAGGCTGTATCACAACCGGCCGTGATTGGGAGTCCCATAGGGCGGTGCACAATTGGCCCAGTGTTGTCCTGGTTTGGTCAGTATAGGCCATCATTGTAAATAAGAATGTGTTCTTAACTGACTTGCCTAGTTAAATAAAGGTTATATTTAAAAAATAAAATAAAAAGTTTATTAAACCACAGTTTCTCTCAAATAAAAAGCCTACCGAGATAAAATAATGATTAAAAGCATCACTTATCCCATTCTTCTCAGTTATGATTTCAGAGGGGTTGGGTTAAATGCGGAAGACACATTTCAGTTGAATGCATTCAGTTGTACAACTGACTAGGTATCCCCCTTTCCCTTAGGCAAGGAAGAAGAGGAATTTGTACGCTTCAGCGCAGTTACTGTTTTCCAAAATTTAGAAGGATCACCAGCAGTTAGAGATGAAAAAAAAATAGCTCTTTTTTTTTGCTCTCTTTCTCCAGATAGTACACCTGTTTTTTAATTGTCTGAAAGATTGCCAGTCCACTACAGAGTCAGTTGTCCTTGCTTTGGCCCAGGCTTGATTTCTCATTTGAGTGAGGTCAGATGAAAACCAAGGGTTAGATCTATCTTTGAATTGTTTAAAAGGGGTGTGTTTTATCTGCCAGAGGAATAAACAAGTATGATGCATTTTCTACAGCCAACTCAGGGTCAGGAACACTGGAGATGGCGGCTACATCAGAGTAGAACATGTCATGTAACAACCTTTGAGGAGATCTTAATTAAATGAGGATTAGTATTTTTAGTATTTTTGTTGTTTCATATCTCTAATACATTTACATTTACATTTAAGTCATTTAGCAGACGCTCTTATCCAGAGCGACTTACAAATTGGTGCATTCACCTTATGACATCCAGTGGAACAGCCACTTTACAATAGTGCATCTAAATCTTTTAAGGGGGGGGGGGGGGGGGGTGAGAAGGATTACTTTATCCTATCCTAGGTATTCCTTAAAGAGGTGGGGTTTCAGGTGTCTCCGGAAGGTGGTGATTGACTCCGCTGTCCTGGCGTCGTGAGGGAGTTTGTTCCACCATTGGGGGGCCAGAGCAGCGAACAGTTTTGACTGGGCTGAGCGGGAACTGTACTTCCTCAGTGGTAGGGAGGCGAGCAGGCCAGAGGTGGATGAACGCAGTGCCCTTGTTTGGGTGTAGGGCCTGATCAGAGCCTGGAGGTACTGAGGTGCCGTTCCCCTCACAGCTCCGTAGTACATACTGTTCTATGGGACAATGATCACTGAGATCATATGCAAATACTCCACGAGCCAAATATTTATGGGGATTATTAGTCACAATTTAATCAATTAATGAGTTAACAGGATTTTTTTAAATGTAGCCATGTGGGGTTTGAGATCAATTGAGTCACGTTCAAATGCATATACTCTTAAATTGATTTGAGGCCGGGGATAGCCAATCCAGAGTCAAATCCCCTAAAATGACCAACTCCGAGGACAGAAAAAGTGTTAAACACTCAGATATAGCACAAATAGCATCCGCCATGACAGCAAGGGGGCGGTAAATCCAAGCAACAAATACATATGTATTCTGGTTTATGGACACATCTACAGTACAACAAGGAGCTCAAATTTCTTGGGAACAGAAATATTTAAAGATTGGGACTCTATGAAATGTAATTTTACATAGTGTATGGCCACTCCTCTCCCTTTCTGTAATATGGCACATCTAAATACATGAATCATTTTGGTCTTGGTCAGCGACAGAACCATTTAACCATGTTTCAGAGAGAGCCAGAATGTCAGGACATGAGTCCTGTCCCCAAATGGCAATTGTGTCAATTTTTTTATTCATGTTTCGCGCATTAGATGCATTAGCCCAAGCACCCTGAGAGATTTAAAGTCAGAGGGGGTATTCAGCTCATAAGAGCTAACAGGCATAGGGTCATCTGCAGTTATTTGTTGAGTGAGCTGAGACTTTGCCAAGGTCCCTGGCCAACCACGTGAGAGCAGAGCAGACTGAGCATTTGACAGACCTCTCTCAAGTCGCTCGTTGCAGGGGCTGGGGCAGGAACTGGGAGTGCAGTGTTGGCAGAGCTCAGTCCACCCGGCCGGAGTGGCTGCCAATGCTCTATTCTAGCTCCTGTTGCAGGGTTGGGGCTGACATGGGGGGCAGGAGTGTCCCAGGCCTGCCCTGGGGATAGGAGTAGGGAGGGTAACCAAAACTAGCCTGGGAGGGAGGGTGTGGGGGGAATTGAGGAGGGTGGTGTGGAGGGCAGCTCCAAACTCTCAGCAAACAAGGGCTGATGATGTGAATGATACATGGTGTGGACTGCATCATGTGGTGCAATAACCTCAACAGTGTTTTGCCAGACCCTAGGGTAGAAGTATGTGCTGTGTAGAGCTGGGCTGAGGTGGGCCTTGTCTGGTAGAGCTGTGCTGGGGCGGGCCTGGTCTGGTAGAGCTGTGCTGAGGCGGGCCTGGTCTGGTAGAGCTGTGCTGAGGCGGGCCTGGTCTGGTAGAGCTGTGCTGAGGCGGGCCTGGTCTGGTAACATGGGAGGGAGGTTGTAGGGAGAATTGAAGAGGGTGGTGTGGAGGGCAGTGTGGCCGGTGATGCTCTGAACTCTGCGTGGGGCCTCTTTGACTGTGTATGACTTGGTCATAGCTCAGTGTGTCTGCATGCAGTTCCTGGGAGAGAAGTGGTAGATGGTGGTGTGGGGGGCAGTGTTGCTGGCTGTTCTCCAGTCTCTGTGAGGCACCACTGGATGCATGTCTAATGGAGCATCTGATTTGTCTCAGGGAGTTTGTGGCTGTTCTGTTGCTCCTGTGGGGTGAGGTGGACTGGCCACCCAGAGCAACATCCTTTAAGGTCCTGGAGAAGGTGGGGACTGCCTCTTTGTACAGGTGTACATTGTCGTAAAGACAGTCCAAGCTGAGGGTGGGATGGTGGGCCAGGTGTACGTTAGGCCATAGCACACAGTCCCCCGAGAGAGGCTGGCATTTACCTTCGATGGTGGCAAGGTGGAAATCACAGGAGGCTGCTGAGGGGAAGAGGGCTCATAATAATGGCCAGGAAGAAATGAAATGGCATCAAACCATGTGTTTTGTATTTGACACCATTCCACCCATTCCGCCCCAGCCATTACCATAAGCCCATCCTCCCTAATTAAGGTGCCACCAACCTCCTGTGGTAGAAATCTCTCCTCTGGAGCAAGGTAGATATTACAATATTCGCGATGGGGAAGATGGTGGAGGACCTGTCAATCACTCCTCTTAGTGATGTGGCCACTCTCTCCTGTTGGGCACGCAGGTCATTGGTCCCTGTGTGAATGATGGGGAGACAAGCTGGGCCACAGTCAAGAGATCCATACCTCTCTCTGTTGTGGGGCACCATCATTTTGCCACCTTTTTATTTATTTGGGAAAAGTTTAATATAAACTTTCCATTGGAGTCCATCGTTAATATAATGTCTGGTTTCTCATCAGATCTGTGGAGTATGTCAGGAGTGATGGGAGTAATTACAGGCCGTGAGATGGGGATGGAGGGTGTCAGCTGGGTTGGTGCATTGGTTGGTTGGGTTGGTTGGTTGGTTCTGATTCAGCTGTTGGCTTGGTCCTGGGTTTTTGTGGGACTCTTTGTAGAGTGGATGGTGGTGGCCTGCCTTAGCTTATGTAGCTCCTTCTGCAGGTCGTACATGTGGCTGGTGTTGACTGTGCTGGACAGTTCCTCTCTAAGTCTACACACTTCCATCCTGAGAACCCGGTTGTCCTACTCAACATTTTTCATTGCACACTGCAGCTCCTGGATCTCGTCCCTATGCTGACGCACCAGGCTGATCTCGTCCCTATACTGACGCACCAGGCTGATCTCGTCCCTATGCTGGCGCACCAGGCTGATCTCGTCCCTATATTGACGCACCAGGCTGATCTCGTCCCTATATTGACGCACCAGGCTGATCTCGTCCCTATATTGACGCACCAGGCTGATCTCGTCCCTATATTGACGCACCAGGCTGATCTCATCCCTATACTGACGCACCAGGCTGATCTCATCCCTATGCTGACGCACCAGGCTGATCTCGTCCCTATATTGACACACCAGGCTGATCTCGTCCCTATGCTGACGCACCAGGCTGATCTCGTCCCTATGCTGACGCACCAGGCTGATCTCGTCCCTATATTGACGCACCAGGCTGATCTCGTCCCTATGCTGACGCACCAGGCTGATCTCGTCCCTATGCTGACGCACCAGGCTGATCTCGTCCCTATGCTGACGCACCAGGCTGATCTCGTCCCTATGCTGACGCACCAGGCTGATCTCGTCCCTATGCTGACGTACCAGGCTGATCTCGTCCCTATACTGACGCACCAGGCTGATCTCGTCCCTATGCTGACGCACCAGGCTGATCTCGTCCCTATGCTGACGCACCAGGCTGATCTCGTCCCTATGCTGACGCACCAGGCTGGTCTCCTCCTCTATAATATTCTGTGGTACTGCAGGTGTCCCGTGTGAGAGAGGCTTGCTCAGGGCTGTGTCTGCTGCAGGCGAGGGAGAGGGACACTGGGGACCACATATTGGGGCACAGAGGGAGTGGAGGCTGTTGTAGGTAGTGACAATGGAGAGGTTTTAAGTTCAGCAACAAGAGGTTTTATTGGTCGAAGTTGTGGACAAATTGATTGAGACTGGCCTCCGAACCTTGAACCATCACAGTGCCGTTATTATAAAAATGCATGTTAGATTTGGGGGTGGAATCAATGTACAGTTGCCTCATTGTTCTGTTTCCTGACATTTTAAGTTCATTATTGTTCTTGTGGAGAGCTGTGTGCCAAGCATTAGGATCATCTGCTTTTAAAATTAAGTCTGCCCGCAGAGTCTCTGGGGATTCTCTTAGCAATTGATTTTTTCCTGACTCACTTGGTAACATTTTCAAGATATGTGATGGCAAGGTCTCTGAAACAATGCTTAGAGAATGCATTCCTTTTCATCTCCATTGTGACCTCATTAAACAATTCACTCTACTCTAGAATGATGTGCTTGTGCTTCGTGATGAAAGCACTTATTTCAATAATGCACCTATAGATACATTCACTTTTTAAACAATGCACTTTTATGAAGAATACAAGTAAAAATATGAAATGTGTTTTTCAACGAAACAACACATTGCACATAAATGAAGATACTCTCTCAATGTTCAGAATGTTCCCACCTCTTTTCCAAGTGCTACTTTGATTGTTTGTTTTTTCGTCTGAATGCTTGTTTCGCTATCAAGGCCTGAACTATCTTTCAGAAATTCCTCAGAAATCCTTCCTCTTTCTGTCATGTATTGTCATGTTATGTCTTGTTCCTGTTCCTTCTCTCACTTCGTTTCCCCCTGCTGGTCGTATTAGGTTACCTTCTCTTCCTTTCCTTCCCCCAGCTGTTCCTCATCTCCTCTAACTACCTCGTTTACCCTCTCCCACCTGTTCCCTTTTTCCCTCTGATTAGGTCTCTATTTCTCTCTCATTTCTGCTTCTGTCTTTGTCAGATTCTCGTTTGCTTCCCCCTTGTCCTGTCCTGTCGTAATCTGCCTCTTCAGCAGATGCTACGTGTGATCAGGTACCTCTGTCCTCTACAACCCGCGCCTACCCGGAGAGATCAGCAGTCTGTCGCCGCTAACCCTGCTATTCTCCTCTGCTGCTAGAAGGGGACTCTCCTGTTAAGATCAGAAGCCTTAATGATTTATTTGTCGCCCTCTCTGCGGGTTGTCTATGTTGTCAATCGATACATCTGAAGAGGATCTATGTCTTCCCTGTGTTTTGACATTAAAAGACTCTGTTTCTGTTAAAGCGCTTTTGGGTCCTCACTCACCTGCATAACACTTTCTCCCTTTGTTGGTTTTGTGTTTGTTTATCTATGTCCTAATTCTTGTTGTTGTCCATGTTGGGTTTATAGTTCCCCTATCCTGTGTTGTCTGATGATTCAGCACCGCAGATGAGCCTTGATGAGTCAGCACCGCAAGACCAAGTCCATCAATCTCTCAAAATCTCCAAACCATTTCCACAAAAGAAAAGTATCTTCCAAGTCCTCTAAATGGCCAGAACACAGAAATGCACCAAGATAATTCAACTGTAAACATATAATACACATTTTTTTACAAACATGTGCAATTTAAGGAGGAGCTCTTCTTAAGTGCTGTTGCTCATGGAATTGGTTGCTAGTAGATCTACGTGTGAGACTTTGTGACAGGTTCTGTTACCCGTTCTGCTGGGACACACGCTCACCACCCTCACACACGCAGGACCAGGCTGAGACAGAGACCAGGCTGAGACAGACAGCGGACCAGAATGAGATAGACAAAGGACCAGGCTGAGACAGACAGAGGACTAGACAGACAGAGAGCACTCAGAGGGCTCCGCTGTTGGCAGCTCCTTCTGTTGTCATGGAAACGAACATTGGGTCAGCAGTCAGTACATGTAGTGTCTAGAGCCTTCCTGTGTACAATCACAGAAATATTACACTCACATAAATGTTACCCAGTGTGTTAATCCCTTTATAGGATTAATCATGTTTATACAATTAAATCAATGCAAATTACCCTATTGCACTCACACTCACTTTTTTTTATTTTTTATTTATTATTATTATTTTTTACCGCTTTTTCTCCCCAATTTCGTGGTATCCAATTGTTTTAGTAGCTACTACCTTGTCTCATCGCTACAAATCCCATACAGGCTCGGAGGAGACGAAGGTTGAATGTCATGCGTCCTCCGATACACAACCCAACCAAGCCGTACTGCTTCTTAACACAGCGCGCATCCAACCCGGAAGCCAGCCGCACCAATGTGTCGGAGGAAACACCATGCACCTGGCAACCTTGGTTAGCGCGCACTGCGCCCGGCCCACTACAGGAGTCGCTGGTGCGCGATGAGACAAGGATATCCCTACCGGCCAAACCCAGCTTGCCACAGGGGATGGCTCAGGAAATGTCAACAGAAAAAAAACTGTACTATATGTGCCCTTACACCTGACACCAGTGTACAGTGCCTTCAGAAACTATTCAGACCCTTTGACTTTTTCCACATTTTTCTACGTTACAGCCTTATTCTAAAATGTATTACATATTTTTTTTATACACAATACTCCATAATGACAAAGTGAAAACAGGTTTTTAGAAATGTTTGCACATTTCTTCAACATTTTAAAACAGAAATACCTTATTTATTTACCTTCAATATTCAGACCCTTTGCTATGAGACTCAAAATTGAGGTCAGGTTCCTCCTGTTTCCATTGATCATCCTTGAGATGTTGCTACAACTTGATTGGAGTCCACCAGTGGTAAATTCAATTGATTTGACATGAGAAACAAGATTCTCTTTGGCCTGAATGCCAAGCATCACATCTGGAGGAAATCTGGCACTATCTCTTGGTGGTGGCAGCATCTTGCAGTGGGGATGTTTTTCAGTGGCAGGGGCTGGGAAACTTGTGAAGATCGAGGGAAAAATTAACAGAGCAAAGTACAGCGAGATCCTGGATGAAAACCTGCTCCAGAGCACTCAGGACCTCAGACTGGGGGCGAAGGTTCACCTTCCAACACGACAACGACCCTAAGCACAAAGCCAAGACAATGCAGGAGTGGCTTCGGGACAACCCAGCCAGAGCCCGGACTTGAACCCGATCGAAGATCTCTGGAGAGACCTGAAAAAAAGCTATGCAGCAACGCTCCCCATCCAACCTGACAGAGCTTGAGAGGATCTGCAGAGATAAATGGGAGAATCTCCCTAAATACAGGTGTGCCAAGCTTGTAGCTTCATACCCAAGAAGACCCGAGGCTTTAATCGCTGCCAAAGGTGCTTCAACAAAGTACTGAGTAAAGGGTCTCTATACTTATGTAAATGTGATATTTCAGTTTTTTATTTTTAATAAATTAGCAAACATTTCTAAAAACCTGTTTTTGCTTTGTGATTATGGGGTATTGTGTGTAGATTGACGAGAGAAAAAAAAAACAATTCAATCCATTTTAGAATGAGGCTGTAACGTAACAAAATGTGGAAAAAGTCAAGGGGTCTGAATACTTTCCGAAGGCACTGTACATGCTGCGTGCATGTGCACGGTTTATCAGACAGACTCCTCCCACGAGAGCTGCTCTTCTCCACTAAGTCAATCGTTTCTTTCACACCTCCTCACTACTGAAGAGAAAGGGATGACTCAAGCTATAGCCAGACTAAACATGGGCCAACTTTCTCGCTCTCTTCCTATACTTTCTCTCTGTCTCTGTCTCTGTCTCTGTCTCTGTCTCTCTCTCTCTCTCTGTCTCTCTGTCAATTCAATTCAATTCAATGGCTTTATTGGCATGGGAAACATTTGTTAACATTGCCAAAGCAAGTGAGGTAGATAATATATAAAGTGAAATAAACAATAAAAAATTAACAGTAAACATTACACATACAGAAGTTTCAAAACAATAAAGACATTACAAATGTCATATTATATATATACAGTGTTTTAACAATGTACAAATGGTTAAAGGACACAAGATAAAATAAATAAGCATAAATATGGGTTGTATTCACAATGGTGTTTGTTCTTCACTGGTTGCCCTTTTCTCGTGGCAGCAGGTCACAAATCTTGCTGCTGTGATGGCACACTGTGGAATTTCACCCAGTAGATATGGGAGTTTATCAAAATTGGATTTGTTTTCGAATTCTTTGTGGATCTGTGTAATCTGAGGGAAATATGTCTCTCTAATATGGTCATACATTGGGCAGGAGGTTAGGAAGTGCAGCTCAGTTTCCACCTCATCTTGTGGGCAGTGAGCACATAGCCTGTCTTCTCTTGAGAGCCATGTCTGCCTACGGCGGCCTTTCTCAATAGCAAGGCTATGCTCACTGAGTCTGTACATAGTCAAAGCTTTCCTTAATTTTGGGTCAGTCACAGTGGTCAGGTATTCTGTCGCTCTGTCTCTCTCTCTCTCTCGCTCTCTCTCGCTCTCTCTCGCTCTCTCGCTCTCTCTCTACAATTCCCCCTTAGCCTCTATCTATCCCCTTCCCTCTCTGTCTACCTTGAGTGACATGCCTGCATCTCTGCCTCTCCACCCATCCCACCTATCTCCACCTCTTCAATCCTCCCCCACACCCTAATGGTTCTGCGCTCTCTTATGTCTCTTGGAGGTACATTTACTGCTTACAGGCTTCTGAACAGAGTGCATTTTTCTTGGAAATTGCATAATGTAGGAATGAAAACTATAATCAACTCCTTTTTTAATTGTGCTGTACTGAGCAGGCAGTTAATGTCAGTTAACGTCCTTAACAGTAAAAATGTCACAGAAAAGATTCTTACAGCATAACTCTCTCTGATGACATAACACATCCTCTTGAAAGAGGGGAAAGGAAGGGGAGAAGAGGTAGACATGTGGACAGATATAAATACAGTACATATAGAGCAGAATATTGGGAAGGAGACACAGGCTGCGTCTCAGCAGTCTAAAATGGCCTCTCCTCTTTATTTGTACTGAACTGACAACATTGGATTTATGTAAGATTTGTCAATTAAGGAAAGGACACAAGGAGAGGCAGCCACTTAAGACTATTGAAATGTACCCCTGGTCTCTGTGCTGAGTGAGAGAGACTGACTCATTCCTCAGGCTTCTCTGTCTGTCTGCCTGCCTGCGCGTGTGTGGGAAGGTTCTAGTCCCTGACTGCCAGTGATCACATGTACCAACTCTGTTTATATCACAGCTCAGCCTGGAGTACCATCCACGGGCATACACACAAACACACACCGCCTCAGCCTGGAGTACCATCCACGGGCATTGGGTAAATCTGCCTAGGGCTCTGCTATCACACTCTCTCTCTCACACAGACAGACAGTCAACACAGACAGACAGTCAGACAGACAGACTCCTAATATGTCTCTGTTTTCTTTTAGAGTAGAATCCCAGCTCTCTCAGAGTGAAGCAGAGCCATGATGTAGACTAATCCTAAACTTCAGACTGTTTATCTCCTCCCAGGAATGGAAGTCAAGTAAACCAACATCTCACTTAGTGGATCAATGATTAAATGGATTGGATAAATTGACTCGGGTGAAGTTAATTTGATAAACGCTTCAATCAGCGCAACAAATGATCTAGACAGTCAGGCTGTATTTTCCCATCCGCTCGGAGTTGATTGGAACAAAGCGCGCTGCGCTTTGAACTGGCAGAGTTCGACCCGCAAATCAGCTGTCGTGCGGAGGAGCGGCGAGGGACAGTTGGCGAAGTCCAGAGACAGTCACTAGCATACGGTAAGACGCTACGAAAACACACCGGCTACGGACTCATTTACTAGACTAACTCGAAGTAGATATGGCCTAGGCTATTTCAGTTTATGGCCAGGACAGGAATTGGGTTGTTGCTGTCGGCCTACGCCGTATTTCTCCTCAGACGTTTAACATCGTAAGTGGAAATAAGTGTTGAAGGTCTATTTAATTTAACCAGAACCACACCGCATAACTATGTGATTTTGAGTCACTGATTGAATGGCATGGGTTTTGGTTTTATTCGCCTAATTGACGTCAGAGCGTTGTTCTGTCACCAACTATTTCGGAACCGGTGAGCAGTTGAACTCTGACGTCACACAATAAAGACCCGAGAGGGATACCAGGGCGGGAGAGAAGAGAGGGACCGGGATATGTTCATCTGATCTGCCGATTTTTCTACTGAAAATTATAACGGGTAGGAAACGTTTCATTTCATCCTTCTATTCTTATGTGTTCTCTCCGCACCGCTCACTGTCAGTTTCCACCGCTGTCATTGAAGCCTGTGGAATAGCTGGTGTTGCACCACTCCGGTTTCTGCATTGGTCAATCGATAGGTTCGATTCTCACACTGAGAGAGGCGTTGTTGTCTCTTGACATATTTGCCGGTAATAGTCTACAATTAGCCTACCTGGCGGAACAACGACAGCGAAATTCGGTGCGGCGCAGATCGGCTCTATAATGGATGACAGGTGCTGTTTCTTTGTCTCATTTTCTACCGTAGAGATTCACAGTGATGAAGATATTTACAGGAAAACCTAAATAACAACCATACATAGGCCATATAAATAGCCTACCATCTGTTGTAGTTTATCCAGCTATAAAATAGCTCGCAGGGCAGACTGTAGCCTACATATTTAGGCTAACAGGACTGCGGTTTTATAAGACTACTGATAGCATGTGTGTGTGTGTGTGTGTGTGTGTGTGTGTGTGTGTGTGTGTGTGTGTTTGTGTGTGTGTGTGTGTGTAGCAGATAGTGAGGTGCCAGATGGTAGGGAGTTCCTCACATTCACTAACTTTGAGCTTTTACTACACTGCCATGGCAACACCTTACTACATTACCATAGCAAGTTCCACACATCATCTGTGATGGAGTAAAGACTTCAAGATTCATTAGAATACTCACATGTGTGTTTAGAATACTTGTGTGTGTGTGCGTGTGTGTGTGTGTGTGCATATGTGTGTGTGTGCCTCACCAGAGAGCCAGGCTGTGTGGATCTGTTTTTTTCAGGTCCAGGAGTATGCCTAACCCAGTAACCTTTCTCTCCCTCTACCTCCAGAGTGTCAGGGTGTGTGTTGGGGGTCACAGAAAGGTCGTTGCCATGGGGAAGGACTACTATAAGACGCTGGGTATCCCTAAGGGTTCTAACGAGGAGGAGATCAAGAAGGCATATCGCCGCATGGCACTGAGGTTCCACCCAGACAAGAACACAGACGCAAATGCAGAGGACAAGTTCAAAGAGATCGCTGAGGCGTACGAAGTTCTGAGTGACCCCAAGAAGAGGGTCATCTATGACCAGCTAGGAGAGGAGGGTAAGCGAAAGAGAGGGTGCTCAGCATTCTGAGAGTGTTGTCGGTGTGATTATATAATTGTCATGAAGTAATTTATCGTTATGTGTGTGTGTGTGTGTGTGTGTGTGTGTGTGTGTGTGTGTGTGTGTGTGTGTGTGTGTGTGTGTGTGTGTGTGTGTGAGAGAGAGAACACTGAGCAGACTCCTTTCTTTATTTAGCTATCCCCCCTACCTCACCCTTCCACCTCTACCCTCTGACAGTCTGACTGTGTGTTCTCTTCTGTCTGACTAGGTCTTTCCACAGTGTGTTTGCGTCTCTCAGATAGGCCTGAATCCATGCGGAGGCAGAGATAAGAATAGCAGTGAGGTGGTGTGTATGTGTGTGTGTGTGTTTAGCTGTGGGTAGTCTTCTCTGTTTCTGTAGCAGCAAGGCTCTTGCTAGACCCCCCACCGGATCCTGTGGGAACTCTCTCACCCACATGAGTTCGCTCTGACTGCTACTCATGCCTCCAGGGCCTCCGCTCCTCAAACTCCCTCCTACCTGCTGTAAACAAATCTCTAAAACGATTTAACTCTCTCGTTTCTCTACGGAAGGGGAATTAGGCTACAGGTATGTGTGTGTGAGTGTGTGTACTCACAGCCTTCTCTCTCTCTCCCTCTCGGTCAGGTCTGAAGGCGGGGGGCAGTAGTGGTCAGTCTGGGGTTCCTGGTGGGTCGTACCACTACACCTTCCATGGGGACCCCCATGCCACCTTCGCCTCCTTTTTCGGCGGGTCCAACCCCTTCGATATGTTCTTCGGACCGCACCGCAACCACCACAACCGCTCCAACGGCGTCCACTCCAAGGTCCCCAACGACCATGACATGGAAACAGACTTGGATGAGGAAGACCCCTTCGCCTCTTTCACACACTTCGGCTTCCCCGGGGGGGTCAACGGCTTCCCTGGCCATGGCGGGGGCAGGAGGAGGGGAGTGCAGTCGGAGCGTTTGGGGGGGTCCAGGAGGCAGCAGGACCCCCCGGTCGTCCACGAGCTGAAGGTGTCTCTGGAGGAGATCTTCCATGGTTGCACCAAGCGGATGAAGATCACCAGGAGGAGGCTGAACCCTGATGGCAGGAGCAGCTGTACGGAGGATAAGATCCTGAACATCGTGATAAAGAGGGGATGGAAGGAGGGCACCAAGATCACCTTCCCTAAGGAGGGGGACGAGACCCCAGAGAACATTCCTGCAGACATCGCCTTTGTGCTCAGAGACAAAGGACACGCCCACTTTAGGAGAGACGGCTCCAATATCATCTACACAGGCAATATCAGTCTGAAGGAGGTAGGAGCGCTCTGTCTGTCGCTCTGTCTGTCGCTCTGTCTGTCGTGTCGCTCTGTCTGTCGCTCTGTCTGTCGCTCTGTCTGTCGCTCTGTCTTTCTCACACAGCCTTTGTCTCCACAAATACATTATTACAAAACTAGCAGCCTGTGACAAAGTGCTCTTTTACTTTCTTTCTCTCTCCTACTAACCACAAATACCCTACAGAACACTCACATAGAACTGGAGGCCTGTGGTACTAACCTGTTCAGACAATATTTGAAATGTTCTACTCTACAGGAGACTCAAACTCTATCTGCCTCTAGGTTTTCACAAGGGTGTGTGTGTTAATATTATTTTAGTAAGTGGAGATGTTCTAATGAAGAGCATCAAAAGTCACATCTTTCTCTCTCTCTCTCTCTCTCTCTCTCTCTCTCTCTCCCTCTCTTTCCTACTCTCTCTCCTACTCTCTCCCTCCCTCTTTCTTCTCTCTCTCTCTCTCTCTCTCTCTCTCTCTCTCTCTCTCTCTCTCTCTCTCCTACTCTCTCTCTCTCTCTCTCCTACTCTCTCTCTCTCTCCTACTCTCTCTCTCTCTCCTCTCTCTCTCCCTCCCACTATCTCTCTCATACTCTCTCTCTCCTACTCTCTCTCTCTCTCTCCTACTCTCTCTCTCTCTCTCTCCACTATCTCTCTCTCACTCTTTCCTACTCTCTCTGACTCAGAGCCCCGGGCACCTCTAACAGCAGTACACTGGTGTTCATGTTTCTAGCACTAGGCTGTGGGCAGTGGTGGAAGATGTGTGTGTGCGTGTGCAGTTAAACATGGGTACTCCACCTAAAAGAGGCTGTTCCTCTGAGTACATGACCTTGTTCAACACATCCCTCCAGTCTATCTGTGAAGTGAGCTGAGCTCTGGGTGGGCAGACTGAGTGCTTTGCAGAATGTCTCTCTGCCGCTGCAGTCTGAGTGAGCATGGGGGAATGTGTTGTCCCTGTGTGACAGGCCCACTCACACTCTGCCCTGTCCTGCCTCATATGTCTTCCTTTATGATAGCTCTTTTAATGAGCACAACAATCGTTATGGTACTCACCATGTAGTGCAAAAACACACAATAAAGGATTTATACACTTAGACAGCTCTCTTTCTCTTTTATACAGAGAGAGAGCAAGACACACACACACACACAGAGAGAGAGAGAGATACAGAAAGAGACAGAGAGAGAGACAGAGAGAGAGACAGAGAGACAGAGACAGACAGAGAGAAAGAGACAGAGAGAGAGACAGAGAGAGAGACATAGAGAGAGACAGAGAGAGAGAGGATTGTGGTGTGAGGGTGGTATTCTGACAGACAGTTCATTTAATTAAACCTCTATTCCTGTGTGGTCACAAGCTCAGCTGTGACCAGCCTGTGAAATGAAACACTCTTTTATAGTTCCAATATAGCTGCCATTTATCTACTGCCTATATTAATGGACTGGCTAATGGCAGACCCTAAACAGGAGCTTGTTAAGTACATACTGTATTAATTATACAAGTACCGCAGTGCTCAGATAAGCTCATTAACCAGGAGGCCTGTTTTACTGCTGTCATAAACTGTTCTATCTTAATGTCATATACTGCCATAGAAATATCTTTTAGTTATGAGATAGTGCACTACTCTTCGTGCATTAAATATGTAGGGAATAGGGTACCATCAGGGACACAGACCTTGTTGATTCAGTCCGTATTTCGGAAGTTCAGCTCTGTCGCGTGATTGAAACGTAAAGGTAATTTCCGATTGAACCGACATATGCATCGTTTACTGTGAGTGCAGTCGTTGCGCACGCGGGAACATTGCCTAGCACTGTTGAAGCTAGGAACACAAGCATTTCTCTACACGCGCAATAACATCTGCTAAATATGTGTATAACCAATCAAATTTGATTTGATTTACATTTCAAACGTGCTATAGCTCTGAACTTCCACGATACGGATTGAATCGAACCCCTAATGTATCCAGCAAAGACAATAAATGCTCATTTAGATCCAGTGAAGGAGAGAGACAGGAGAGAAACCTGAGAGAGACCGGAGAGAGGTGAGGAGGGAGGAAGGGGAGATGTTGAAGGGAGAGAGAGTATTGGGTATTTGGGTTATCTGAACCATTATCTGAAAAATATAGTTTAACTGGAGCTGCCAGGGAGCTCTGCTTCCATCCAACAGGAAGGTATGATTACAGAGGCCTGGCACTGGGCGCTGTTGACGGGCTGGCTGCTTTTATACACTCCGTTAGCTATGCTGGCTGGGTTTTGGCCCTAAAATAGCTGGGTCAGACCCTATGCTAGCTACACCGGCTGACTTTAGGCCCTCTGTTTTACACAGGCTTTAGGTCTAACAATAACAAGCCCAATGAGAGCTACGTTGCACCGTGCAGAGCTGAAGGCTCTTTATTTAATCTGCTAAAGACAATTGTTACCTCTGCATTATGACCATTCAATGACCTCTACCAAGGATGTCTGGAGTCTGGACCTTTATGTCATCACTGGAGCCGGTGGCCTTAACCTGCAACTGCAGGCTTCAAGTCCTGCTGTCTCTCCGGCTGTTCTCTCTAAATCAGGACAGTTTGCCATTCGGCGTCAGTGTGGAAAACAGGAAGGAAAAACACACACACACAATCATACTTAGAAGGCTATCGCTAACTCTAAGAGGAACTTGACTTCTGATATTACAGAGAAATATGCTATATGCATTGGCTAAGACAACATAGCATGTGATAACACTTAGGCAATGGTTTCTGGATGCCTTATGTTTTGGAGGGTGGGGGGGTTGAGGCGCGGGGGTTAGTAAACACTGGATTAGGCAACTGCTAACTGGGACTGTTGACACCTGATTGGGCAACTTGTAAGCACTAAACTGGAACATACAATTCAAAATAGTTTCATGTTATTGAATTGGGACTGGAAAACTGTAAGCCTACTGCACGTAGTCAGAGTTTGAATTTATCAGGAGTGGTATATATTATTCTGGTGCTGCCTTGTCTGAGCTGAGGCTTACATCATTAGACGGGCCTTATGTCAGCTGTCTGTGTGTCTCCAGTGTCATAGCAACCTGTCTAGGGGCTGGATTCAAACCATAGCGCAGAATGTCATTTTTTGTAGCGCGGTTGAAATGTAAAGGTAATTTTTGATTGAGGCGGCATATGCAGCGTTTACCGAGAATGCAGTCACCGTGAACGTGGAAACATTGAGAATGCAGTCACCGTGAACGCGGAAACATTGAGAATGCAGTCACCGTGAACGCGGAAACATTGAGAATGCAGTCACCGTGAACGCGGAAACATTGAGAATGCAGTCACCGTGAACGCGGAAACATTGAGAATGCAGTCACCGTGAACGCGGAAACATTGAGAATGCAGTCACCGTGAACGCGGAAACATTGAGAATGCAGTCACCGTGAACGCGGAAACATTGAGAATGCAGTCACCGTGAACGCGGAAACATTGAGAATGCAGTCACCGTGAACGCGGAAACATTGAGAATGCAGTCACCGTGAATGCGGAAACATTGAGAATGCAGTCACCGTGAACGCGGAAACATTGTCTTCAAATTTCAATCGTGCTTATCTTCGGCGCTAATGATTCAATCCAGCCCTAGATAGTGTTGGGCGGATTACTTTAAAAATGTAATCTGTTGCTGATTACAGTTACATGAAAATAAAGTAATTGGTAACGTGATCCTTTGGATTACTCAAAATGAGTAACGCAATCTTTTGGATTACTTTGGGATTACCAGATATTAAATGTTAACCTAATACAGTATTATTTAACTGAGTAACATTAGTATTTCTAAATGGGGGACTATTGTGAGAGCATAAAGATCCTACAACTCATATGTTTGATATGTGTGAGCATAAAGATCCTACAACTCATATGTTTGATATGTGAGAGCATAAATATCCTACAACTCAAGTGTTTGATATGTGTGAGCATAAAGATCCTACAACTCATATGTTTGATATGTGTGAGCATAAAGATCCTACAACTCATATGTTTGATATGTGAGAGCATAAAGATCCTACAACTCATATGTTTGATATGTGTGAGCATAAAGATCCTACAACTCATATGTTTGATATGTGTGAGCATAAAGATCCTACAACTCATATGTTTGATATGTGAGAGCATAAAGATCCTACAACTCATATGTTTGATATGTGAGAGCATAAAGATCCTACAACTCATATGTTTGATATGTGAGAGCATAAAGATCCTATGACTCAAATGTTTGATATATGAGAGCATAAAGATCCTACAACTCATATGTTTGATATGTGAGAGCATAAAGATCCTACAACTCATATGTTTGATATGTGAGAGCATAAAGATCCTACAACTCATATGTTTGATATGTGTGAGCATAAAGATCCTACAACTCATATGTTTGATATGTGAGAGCATAAAGATCCTACAACTCATATGTTTGATATGTGTGAGCATAAAGATCCTACAACTCATATGTTTGATATGTGAGAGCATAAAGATCCTACAACTCATATGTTTGATATGTGTGAGCATAAAGATCCTACAACTCATATGTTTGATATATGAGAGCATAAAGATCCTACAACTCATATGTTTGATATGTGAGAGCATAAAGATCCTACAACTCAAGTGTTTGATATGTGAGAGCATAAAGATCCTACAACTCATATGTTTGATATGTGAGAGCATAAAGATCCTACAACTCATATGTTTGATATGTGTGAGCATAAAGATCCTACAACTCATATGTTTGATATGTGAGAGCATAAAGATCCTATGACTCAAATGTTTGATATGTGAGAGCATGAAGAACCTACAACTCATATGTTTGATATGTGAGAGCATAAAGATCCTACAACTCATATGTTTGATATGTGAGAGCATAAAGATCCTACAACTCAAGTGTTTGATATGTGAGAGCATAAAGATCCTACAACTCAAGTGTTTGATATGTGAGAGCATAGTCACAGGGCTCCATACCAACATTTTCAGTTGTCTGGACCATATGGTCGCACCAAGATTTTGTTGCGGGGACACGTAGTAGAAAACACGGGTTGCCTAATCATCTTATTAAGTAATTCAACCTGCTTCATTAAGTACTGGAATAGAATGGTATGATCAATAAATTAATTTGAATGCACAATTCCAGATATTTTATGATGCACACCCTAAATTGTCACGAATTTTGAGTTGGACAATTAGGCAATTATATATTACTGTTAAAATACAGTCCCAGCTTTTTTTTTTTTTTTTTTGTTCAATAGAGATTAAGTAACTATTTTAGGGCACAAAAATCACAAACAAATTCATTTGGTGCTAATTCACCAAATGAGGAAGTAGTTAGCTAGATTGCAAACAATACATCTAGCCTAATATTAGACTACTGATAGTTAGACTACTGAGAGTTAGACTACTGATAGTCTGCCGTAGTATTTACACCAGTAAATGTAATATATAGGCCTATGTTGTCACCTTGAATGGCCGACGTGAGTGCCCTATGTTCAATAGTAAGAGTTGATAATTAGAATTCAGACCTACAGAACGCTGGGTCCCAGTTCTCTTCAGTGTTATTCTGGGATTGCGTCTTGAAATATTGCGCAATCAGAAAGCATTTCTCTACTGCTACGGACAGAGATCACAACGGAGAAAGAGGGAAAGTGCAACGCAGCAAGCAGGAACTCGATGACGACTGTCTGACCAGAAGGCTAGGTGTAAATGTTTTGGAAGCCTTACCTATTCATTCAACCAGTTTAATACTAAAGAAGCCATCCATCCTTGATGAGAGGTCAGCAGAACGATAGAACCTTTAAGAGCGTGTGAGAAGTCTTGAGGGTGCGCTAAATGAAAGTGGGCAAATGCTGGCAAAGTTTTACAGATGTTGCCTCTTGAGATTAGATGAAGTAATCCCGAATGCAATCAGTTGTTTTTAAGAATGCAAGCATAATCAGATTATTCATTTTTGTAATTAATCCAAGCTGATTAGTTACTTTGTTTTTGTATTCTGATTACTCAGTTACTACCCAACCCTGGCCCTAGGTTAGGGTTGGAGTTTAGTATGGTGTGCTGCCTGCTCTGGGTAGGAGTTGCAGATCTAGGATCAGTTTTCTTTTAATTGTAGGGTGCAAAACTGACCTAAAATGAGTGGACACCCAGGTTTCAGCCTCTCTCTCCGTGTGTGTGTGTGTGTGTGTGTGTGTGTGTGTGTGTGTGTGTGTGTGTGTGTGTGTGTGTGTGTGTGTGTGTGTGTGTGTGTGTGTGTGTGTGTGTGTGTGTGTGTGAGAGAGAGAGAGAGAGAGACCACGACCTCAGCTTATTCGGTCTTACTTCATTAGCTGTAGAAATGAGACTACACTCTAAAATTAGCCTCCTGTGCACTCTACAACCCCCCAACTATCAACCCTACACACACAAGCACACACACCGGGGTTTTCCAAGCTCAGGAAACTTGTTTAAGTGTCAGAGAGGGAATGATCCATTGTAGATGATGATGTCATTCTGTTCCACTCTGAGCGCCAAGTCATGTTCTCTAATGTTCTCTAGCTGAATCTGTGTTCTAGACTGCTAAACTGGAACAGATACTAGTTTTCTATGTCCATAGCTCCCGAAACACACGTTTTCACCTATCCTTAATCACTGAATTAGTTAACAACTAACAACATATGATTTTGTCATCATTGGGTGTGAGTAGAACAACTCTGTGCAACGCCAAGAGGAACAGATTGAGAATCACTGTTGTAATGAAGCAGTCATATAGTAAACATGCTTGTGTCATATGATACAGTAGTAAACCCTCTCATATCCCCCTCCCCCAGGCGCTGTGTGGCTGTACGGTGAACATTCCCACCCTGGATAACCGCGTCATCCCGCTATCCTGCCATGAGGTCATCAAGCCAGGGACGGTAAAGCGGCTGAGGGGGGAGGGCCTGCCCCTCCCTAAGAGCCCCACTCAGCGCGGCGATCTCATCGTAGAGTTCACGGTTCGCTTCCCAGACAGGATCCCTCCTCAGTCCAGAGAGATCATCAGACAACACCTACCCCAGTCTTAGGACAACACCCCCCCCCCAGACTCATTACCCCTCCCCCCAGACTCATTACACACTCTACACTCCTGCCTTCCCCAACCCCCAGACTCATTACCCCCTCCCCACCCCTCCAGATTCATTACCCCCTACACTCCTCCCCGCCCCAACCCCCAGACTCATTACCCCCTCCCCACCCCCAGACTCATTACACGCCCCACACTCCTCCCTTCCCCAACCCCCCAGACTCATTACCCCACTCCCCACCACCCCAGACTCATTACCCCCTACACTCCTCCCTTCCCCACCCCCCAGACTCATCACACCCCCACACTCCTCCCTTCCCCACCCCCAGACTAATTTACCCCCCCTCACCATCCCTCCCCTCCCCACCACATACACACAAATCGTTTTTACCAGTTGGACCCAACCCATCTTCCCCCATTTCAAGATCTCACTGTTTCTACCACACAACATTACATGGACACTATTTTTAAGGGAACGTTTTTTTTCTGGGAATGACAAGAGGACCTCCAGTTTTAGGATGTTTTTGTTTCTTTTCGCCCAAGCGCACACACACGGACATGGCGAAGTGATACGGAGGAACGGCTCAGCGTGGCTTTGGCTTTTACCGGAACTCCTTTTCTTAATGCTCTTCTTTTCTACACATTTATCAAGGGTTTTATACATCCCCCTGATCCTCCTCTTCTTATGGAGGAGTTGAGAGGAACACTTGATTTGAAAAAGAGAAGATTGTCCAGGATTTTCCCGAGGAAAGTTGAAAGTGGATTATTTTATTGTTGATCCACCAGCAGCTTCAGTCTCTGCTCCCCATTTTAACGTAATCATCTGTTTCTGTTTCTAATGTTTAATAAAGCATAATGTGTGAACTCTGTGTTATCTGCTGGACGAGGCTACTGCTCCAGCCACTACTACCAGATCCTCCCAGTGCAGAACCACTGACATAGATGTACCCTCTGAACTCTGTGTATCTATGTCTCTGGTCCAGACTCCCTGACTGGCTGAGAAGCCCAGCACTATCTACTATGACCCTCCAATTAAACTATAGACATCGAAGCAAGTTCCACTGCTTTCCCTCCCATTCTTATCCCTCTAAACAGGGACTGATTTAGGCCTGGGACATCAGGTGTGTGCAATTACTTAAAAGGTACAACAGAAAAGTAGGCTCTGGACCTCGTAGGGTAAGAGTTGAATACCCCTGCACTATGGGTCATCATCATCTAGGTCAGTGCTTGAACTTCTGTTTTTCATCCTCTCCTAATCAGGGACCGATTCAGACCTGGGACACCAGGTGAGTGCAATTAACCACCAGGTAGAAACAAAAGACACAAAAGGGTTTTGGCCCCACAGGACCAGAATTGAACCGTTTCATCTAAGTCTGTCATCCATAGGTGCGTTGATCCCTGTGGTGTGTCTCTCAAAGGGAATGACTAAGTCTTTAACAACTGCCTTAAGCTCTCCCTGACTCAATGAGAGACTGGTAAGTGCCTTAACTTGGAGACACACACACACACTCAGTGTCCACAGGTTAAACGCAGAGAATATGAAGACACATTTCTATGAAACTTTATAATAGGTTTTGTGAAACACATTCAATGTAAACCTGCCCAGATAGCCAGGACTGATCTACTGTGGATGCCGTCTTTTGGCTGTGGGGAGTTTAGTGGGAGTGCTACTGTATGTGGTGCTTGAGGTGAAGGAATGAAATAGATGCTGGTACTCATTTTTGTTCCCGGTAATGTTTCTATTTAGGAGCTGGAACGCCGCAATTCTTTAAAGTGATTATATATGTATATAAATATGAGTGCTGCTACTCAACCAGTAGAACATTTTAGTTGATGGTACTCAGTACCAGTGTATACCGACACTGACCGTATGGGGGCTGCAGTGACCTGTACTGCGCTGAGGGGCCTATCAGTCTGGGGGCTGCAGTGATCTGTACTGCGCTGAGGGGCCTATCAGTCTGGGGGCTGCAGTGATCTGTAATGCGCTGAGGGGCCTATCAGTCTGAGGGCTGCAGTGATCTGTACTGCGCTGAGGGGCCTATCAGTCTGGGGGCTGCAGTGATCTGTACTGCGCTGAGGGGCCTATCAGTCTGGGGGCTGCAGTGATCTGTAATGCGCTGAGGGTCCTATCAGTCTGAGGGCTGCAGTGATCTGTACTGCGCTGAGGGGCCTATCAGTCTGGGGGCTGCAGTGATCTGTAATGCGCTGAGGGGCCTATCAGTCTGAGGGCTGCAGTGATCTGTACTGCGCTGAGGGGCCTATCAGTCTGGTACTATCATACATCACTTCAAGACTATCAATATTAAATGGAGACCCTTTTCTTGGTCTTTTTGCCACTTGTAATGTTTTCTATTGACGAAATATCTACAGCAGAGCTCTCCAACCCTGTTCTTGAAGAGCTACAGTCCTGTAGGTTTTCACTCCAACCATAATTTAGCTCACCTGATTCTAATAGTTAGCATGTTGATAAGCTGAATCAGGTTAGTTACAACTGGGGTTGGATTGAAAACCTACAGGAAGGTAACTCTCCAGGAACAGGGTTGGCGAGCCCTGGTCTACAGGATAGAGGGATTTGAAGGAATATGTAAGGAAACAGAATGATACGGTTGTTGCTCCCTGCCTAAAGGTTGTGCCAAACTTATTTTCATGTTCACACACAGAGATACAGACACTGCAACCGAGTGATTCTCACTGTTTCACAGCTTCTGTACTTTTGACAAGGTTTCTCATGTGAGTTGAATTTTACAATGACAACCAATAAACCAAGTATTGCGCTACGTATGGTCTTGTGTGTTTATGTGAGGAGTGGAGGTATTTGTAGCTGACCCCCATTCGACTGCTTTCACCTATCCATCACACTCAGCTCTGTTGTTACTTCAATTACGGAAGGAAAGGATGTTTTATTTATCATTTATTGTCCAACAATCTCACAGATTAGATATCCACACATCGGAACACTGGATCAGTTTGAGTATAACAAAATCAAGGATTAGAAACAAATATATTTTCCCACTAATAATGAATTCTTAATAATTGAGTAAGATGTATGTATGTGGATTCTTACTAAGGGAACATGAGCTGCATAACAGATGGCGTTTGTCTGATCAAATATTCAAATCTCTAGTGACTAGGCCTAGTAACTCCAGTCCAGGTATTCTGTATAAATAAAAGTATATGTGTGGGTCAGTAAATCAAATGTATTTATATAGCCCTTCTTACATCAGCTGATATCTCAAAGTGCTGTACAGAAACCCAGCCTAAAACCCCAAACAGAAAGCAATGCAGGTGTAGAAGCACGAGGGCTAGGAAAAACTCCCTAGAAAGGCCAAAACCTAGGAAGAAACCTAGAGAGGAACCAGGCTATGAGGGGTGGCCAGTCCTCTTCTGGCTGAGCCGGGTGGAGATTATAACAGAACATGGCCAAGATGTTCATAAATTACCAGCATGGTCAAATAATAATAATCACAGTGGTTATAGAGGGTGCAACAGGTCAGCACCTCAGGAGTAAATGTCAGTTGGCTTTTCATAGCCGATCACTAAGAGTATCTCTACCGCTCCTGCTGTCTCTAGAGAGTTGAAAACAGCAGGTCTGGGACAGGTAGCACGTCTGGTGAACAGGTCAGGGTCCATAGCCGCAGGCAGAACTGTTGAAACTGGAGCAGCAGCACGGCCAGGTAGACTGGGGACCGCAAGGAGTCATTACGCCAGGTAGTCCTGAAGCATGGTGCTAGGGCTCAGGTCCTTCGAGAGTGAGAGAGAATTAGCGAGAGCATACTTAAATTCACACAGGACACTGGATAAGACAGGAGAAGTACTCCAGATATAAGAGACTGACCCTAGCTCCCGACACAAACTACTGCAGCATAAATACTGGAAGCTGAGACAGGAGGGGTAAGCAGAGCTGACTCTAGATGTGGGGCCAGTAGAGATGACTCTAGATGTGGGGCCAGTAGAGCTGACTCTAGATGTGGGGCCAGTAGAGCTGACTCTATATGTGGGGCCAGTAGAGCTGACTCTAGATGTGGGGCCAGTAGAGCTGACTCTAGATGTGGGGCCAGTAGAGCTGACTCTAGATGTGGGGCCAGTAGAGCTGACTCTAGATGTGGGGCCAGTAGAGCTGACTCTAAATGTGGGGCCAGTAGAGCTGACTCTAAATGTGGGGCCAGCAGAGCTGACTCTAGATGTGGCCAGTGGATCTGTCTCTAGATCAGGTCGGGAAATGAGGGTGGTCTGCATCCCTCCACTCTCTGTCCCTCTGTGAAGAGAACACACACAGTTCCATTCAGTACCACCACAAAACCCCATGGCTCAGCTGAATTTGGCTGCATCTCAGTAGTCTCATACGGCATCCTCATCTGCTCTTCTTACATTTACATTTAAGTCATTTAGCAGACGCTCTTATCCAGAGCGACTTACAAATTGTTCACCTATCTAGTTGTGACTATGTAATGAGGCTGTATATAAGACTATGGACCTGCACCCTGAGGTCTCATCTGAGACAATCAGAACTCACCTCCACAGCCGGGATGATGTACCTCTCGTTTCTGTTGAACGACTCGATCTGCTTCAGGTCTTCATCCGACAGGAGAAGTCAAACACCTGTCAATCAGACAAACAAATTCCCACTCAAGATAAACAATCCCAGCAGCTACACAGAATTATAGCCTGTAGTTTCCTAGACTCAGCCATCAAAAAGTCACATTTTGTGGAAGAGGTGAATAGTTTCCAAACTGGTAAAACATCATGCAGTTCAATTGGTATTCCTTCCACTAGATGGCACTGTCCTCCTGACCTGCAGGTTCTGCAGGATCCTGGAAGGAGTAACGCTCTTGGGGATGCAGACCATCCCTCTCTGTACCTGCCACCTGGAGACAGAGAGACACACACACTTGAGCATTGTTAATTACACTACGGCTAGTTACACTGAGGTGTTTGTGTGTTACGTGAGTATATCCTGAGCAGGGGTCTTTCTGTGGTGGAGGGTGACAGCCCCCCAGTCCAGGGTCCTGCAGCAGGCAGGGTTCATCAGGCGAAGCCCTGGACTGCTCAGCACTACCCAGGGGACAGTAGGCCGTCACACACACCTACCGTCCTAGAATACACACACACCTACCTGCAGTGACTCAGCAGCTCGGCCTGGGACAGACATGGGTGACACTCCACCTACTAACACACAGAGTGAGACACCATTACAAAAACATACTGTACACACACATCACACATACCTAATTGAAGATGGACAGACCGATTCCTCGGACCATCCCCTTATCAACCAGGTTCTCCATGGCAACCCAGGTTTCCCAGTATTGTATGTCATCGTAACTCACACTGCCAACGACCCGCTTGGGCATCAGCTCTGTCCCACGCCTGGAGAACACGCAGGCAGCTCAGAGGACCAACATGTGTGGGACAAATTCGAGGTGTGATTAGGTGTATGTGTGTGTTGCTCACTGGAAGGCTGTGGGCCAGTACATGAGGTAGAGGGCCAGGTATTCCAGTCCTAGGTGTATTAGACTCTTACTACAGGCTGTCTCTACGTAGTCAGGGTGATGCTGGGTGTTACACAGCTTAGAGGTCAGAAACACATCCTCATGACGCAGGGTCTGGGGGACTGCACAGGGGATCAACACACATGACACACATACACTATATGTACAAAAGTATGTGGACACCCCTTCAAATTAGTGGATTTGGACATTTCAGCCAAACCGTTGCTGACAGGTGTATAAAATCGAGCACCTAGCCATGCAATCTCCATAGACAAACATTGGCAGTAGAATGGCCTTACTGAAGAGCTCAGTGACTTTCAACGTGGCACAGTCATAGGATGACACCTTTCCAACAATCAGCTTCCTCATCTGGCAGTCCGACGGACAAATCTTGGTTTGGCGGGTGTCAGGAGAAAGCTACCTGCCCCAATGCATAGTGCCCACTGTAAAGTTTGGTGGAGAAGGAATAATGGTCTGGGGCTGTGTTTTCATAGTTTGGACTAGGCCCCTTAGTTCCACTGAAGGGAAATCTTAACGCTACAGCATACACTGACATTCTAGACGATTCTGTGCTTCCAAATTAGTGGCAACAGTTTGGTGAAGGCTCTTTCCTGCTTCAGCATGACAATGCCCCTGTGCACAAAGCGAGGTCCATACAGAAACGTTGTCGAGATTGGTGTGGAAGAACTTGACTGGCCTGCAGAGCCCCGACCTCAACCCCATTCAACACCTTTGGGATAAATTGGAACGCCGACTGCGAGCCAGACCTAATCACCCAACATCAGTGCCCGACCTCACTAATGCTCTTGTGGCTGAATGGAAGCAAGTCACCGCAGCAATGTTCCAACATCTAGAGTAAAGCCTTCCCAGAAGAGTGGAGGCTGTTATAGCAGCAAAGGGCTGGACCAACTCCATATTAATACCCATGATTTTGGAATTAAATGTTTGAGGAGCAGGTGTCCTCATACTTGTGATCATGTGTAGCTTTTAAAGACTTTTGGTAATGCTCTTCAATCAAACTTCTACTTTTCCTCGACCTGATTATTCTTCCTGTGTGTTTGTGTGTCAGAATGGTCCCGGAAGCGTAGAATGGCCTTGGAAAGACAGTGTGTGTGGCTCACTTTTCCTGTCCCAGCCTCAGAGTGCCTCCCCCACCTCCTGCTCTTTACTGTAAACTGTAGCAATTATTGTGTTTGTAGCCACAGTCTAGAGCCGCCAGCACTTCCTGCTTCACCTGGAGACGCAGATGGTCAAACCATAAACACAGGTTACGGTTATCTGTTTTTGAATAAGCATTAAAGGACAATATTTTTTCCAGTTGCGTGCATGCACATTCATTCTCATTTCTATCACCACAATGGTAACAAGAAAGCTTGCGCATGCTCGTGTAACGGAGTTAACGTACCATTAACTCATTCCACAGCTAGCTTAAAAACGTAACTTTTAATAGCATTCTGACCTGTCCGGGAGTGCTCTTCCAGGTTCCCAGACAACAGGGTCACGTAGAAACTCATGGTTCAGACCAGAGGTTTTGACATGGCAGGCAGACAAACACATTAGGAATTAATGGAATTGTATATGAGGTAGCAACACGGTATCTAGCTCTAGAGGTCAAACCATCTCTAGGACTCGGAGAATGACCCAGATGACCTGGAGTGAGTTGCAAGTCACCATGTCTAAGTCTGAATGCGGTGTTACTGATTATCATTCATGTCGGAATTCATTAACTCAGCACAGGGGTCTCACGTGTGACAAATACTTATATCATCCGAGACAGGGATATGATACCCCATATACATAGTTAAAACAGCCAAATCCACCACTTTTCTCGGTCTCGCTTTCAAACAGCTCTGAACCCATCATGATTTAACTAGATTCATTTAGCTTCTGTAGCTAAATAGCTGATCCAACTATATGACCGTCACGGGCTGGCTTGAATACATGTCTAAATAGTATCATCCTATATTACATTGTCACGTGATAGAGAATTGTATTAAAGCATAGTCCAATACCCAAAGCAGGTTGAGTGGTCCGAGGTCATGCTGCTGAAATCAGAATCACCCCCCCCCTGCTACTCGTTTCAGCTTAAAACAGCATTTGTTCCAATAGATTGCTATGGTCTACACCCTTAACGCTGCTCTGAACCACATTGCGTGCAAATAGTGATGAATGAATGACAATAGTGCAGCTTAGTCCAACATTATGGCGCCTGTCCACCGTGGAGAGAGTAAAGGTTCCCTGTAATGTGAGAAGTTACATCCGTGTAGAAATAACATGCTAGAGTAAGAAGCCGTAAGGAGTGATAGTTCTGTCTGTCAGCCAGTCTGTAATACTCAGGAGTCACACTGGTTTAAGACAAAGTCTGGTTGGATCTGTAACCCAAATTGTTGGTAAACAGCCAAAACGGACCGTACGCATCTAGAGGAACAGGCCCCGAAACATCCCACCTGCAAATAACCCATTTTTACTCGTAGACAGAACTCGGGCTCATTAAATACATTTGAATATAAACAATCAACATCATGTGCGTCAAAGTTTAAATTGCAGTTTATATGCACCCTGGGATGAGCTGGTCAGGTAAGTGGGACACCGTGTGGTCAGATAAGGGATTGCATACATTGAAACAATGGCCACCATTTTGGATATAAAAACGTTGAGAACTCATACATTCAACTTTATCCATTGTAATTTAATTTACAGGTGTTTAACGCAAGGTTGCCATGGTGGTACGGTGACCAGGTTTGGAAGGACACTATAGGGTTAACACTCCTACGCAACAAGCTTGTTATAACAAACCCTGAAGACCTAAGGGCTCAGGTTACCGACTAGAGCAAATAGAGGCTTTTTAGCACAATGGTCTAACACGTCCTAAAGCATGCAGATGTCCTGGGTTCAATACCCAGTCCCACAATAGGTCAGACCTCCCATCTAAAGGAATGAGAAACTGGTTAGACAACTTTGTTATGGTGAACCTGGTGTCACAAACAAGGAATTGGGACAGACGGACATCAATTACGTCAAACATTGTCATTTCGTGAGATTTTATTTGCAACATTTTCAAACTTGTCATACATTATATGCTACTACTCATAAAAAAATTAAGTCATTAGCTATTCTTTAATCCCCTTTTATAGTCTCGCATAGAATCCCACAACCAAAACCAGTCACATGGGATTGTAATAAACTCAGAATGGGGCCACTCAAGGCCCCCCCCCCCCATCAACCAATCACCTCTATCCACTGCCCCCCTTCCAGATCAAACCAGGCAGCTACATGTTGTTTTCTCCACCAGAGAGGAATCATACAAAAAGAAACACATGAAAGAAGCACATAGTCCTAAAAATGGTCAATTGGGTTTGAGTGTTTGTACAGGTATGATAACAGAGCTGGCCACCATGTGGCACCATCCATCCAGCCGTCCATCTATCCATACAGGTCATCATCATTATCCTCGTTAAACACTGGCCCCCCACCAGTGCCCCCAGTACCCTGGCTGGGACCGCTGCCCCCTGCAGCATTGGAGGGGAACCTGGGAGAGAGAAAATATTCACCATTACATAAAAAAAATTTTTTTTTAAATTAAACACACCACCCCCCCTCCCCGCAGTCGCAGTCACACCCATACCTGAAGCTACCAAATCCTCGGCTCTGCTGCAGTGTCTGGGCAAACATCTCGTATTTGCGGATGTCATTGTCGCTGACAGAGCGGCGGGCGAATCGCATGGCCTCCTCAAAGTGGTCCTTCCTGATCTCAGGCACAGGGTCATCTTCCTCCACCTCCTGGAGACGAGGAGAAAGGTTAATTGAAAAAGAAAAGTAGACATAGGGAGAGAAACATTAAGTGAGCGATTAAGGTGTGCGAGTGAGCTGTGAGCTGACCATAGCAGAGGGGTTGGTCTGCCTCTCCCTTTCTCGGCGAATCTCGTTCTCAATGCACTCTCTGATAGCCAGCTTACAGGCCCGCTGGCAGATCTCTGTAAGGTCAGCACCCGAGAACCCATTGGTCATCTTAGCCAGGAAGTCCAGATCAACATCCTACAGGACAGACGGAAGAGACCAGGTTTAACCAATCATTTAAGGTTATATAACGGCATCATCAGCCCTTGCTACATTGGCATGATGACAGGCGTAGGAGGATGGACTGTTGGGGAACTGTGTGTTTTACCTTGCTAATGGGGCTCTTCCGGAGGTTAGCCTTGAGAATATTGATCCTGCTCTTCTCGTCAGGCAAAGGGATGTATATGAGCTGGTCCAGACGGCCGGGTCGGAGGATGGCAGGGTCGATGATGTCAGGGCGATTGGTGGCTCCAATGATGAAGACGTTCTTCTTGCTGGACATGCCGTCCATCTCAGTCAGGATCTGGTTGATGACACGGTCGGCCGCACCGCCACCGTCTCCCACATTACCTCCACGGGCCTTCGCTATGGAGTCCAGCTCGTCAAAGAACAACACACATGGGGCTGCCTGGCGAGCCTGCAAACAGAGAAACACAGGAGATTGAACCGCAGGGTTCAACACTAACACCCCAGTTTTTCTCCATGTTGATTTAGAATCTACTATAGTGCACTAATACAAAATGTTCACTTATTGTTGGAGAGTCACTATGTCATACCTTGTCAAAGATCTCCCTGACGTTAGCCTCTGACTCTCCAAACCACATGGTGAGAAGCTCAGGTCCTTTAATGGAGATGAAGTTGGCCTGGCACTCGTTGGCAATGGCCTTGGCCAGCAGGGTCTTACCGCAACCCGGAGGCCCGTAGAACAACACTCCCTTTGAAGGAGTCATACCGAACTTCAGGAACTTATCTGGGTGCTCCACTGGGTACTACAGGGAAAAGAGGTAATTAGGTATGATAATGTGTAATTAGGTATGACAATGTAAGGTTAAACTGTGTGCGCTGCGCACGCCTTACCTGCACCAGCTCCTGCAGCTCCCGCTTAACGTCTTCCAGTCCTCCGATGTCCCCCCAGGTGATGTTAGGAACCTCCACCACTGTCTCCCTCAGAGCTGATGGGTTACTCTGGCTTAGAGCCCACTGAAAGAAATACCCACGTTTAATATATAAAAACACATAACAGGTAGCCGTATAGTTATTATATGCAGGATTGTGATATTGTGTGTAGTCTACCCTACGTAGTTTACAGTTGGTAGAGTGTTTCTTACCCTAAAGTCGTCCATGGTAACTGCAAGGGAGTTCATGACCTCCGCATCGATGGTCTCGTCCTCCAGGTCGATGAGGTCCATCTTCTTCCTGATGGCCTGGAGAGCAGCCTCTGAGCACAAGGCAGCCAGATCAGCACCCACGTGGCCATGGGTCTCATTAGCCACCTACACAAAGAAACACAGAGGGAGTTAAAACATGCAAGAGCCCCTCAGAACAGAATGCTGACAGTTACATGGGCTGGGCAGTAAAATACAGGTATTCATTCACGGACCGGATTGGATTTTTACTTTATCTAACACAAAAATATTGTTATAGTTATTACATTAAAGTTGTTCAGTAATGTTTAGACAATTATGGTAATCATACATTTTTAAAATCGCCAGTAAGAAACTGCTAAATGCTGAGAACTGCTAGCCAACTTTCTAGCGTGCCAAACAGATCCCCAGAAATCGTCCGACTACCCCTAGTGGCGAAAATAATAAAGTATTTATAAGACAAAAGAAATAATGATAAATTAGTGCATGAAATAAACTATGAAAATGCTGTAATTTATCAATAATGCAAATGGACACCCATTGGTCGAGTATCATATGCAAAGTTGTACAAATCGGAATACTGTCAGTTTAGCCTCTATTTGGTTGAACGGTATAAAGCAATCAAAAGGAGAAAACCTATTAAAACTACTTAGAATTAAGTTGTTGCCATGAACTACAAAAACATTTAACGATTATTCGGAAACATCAAATACAATCAGAAATTAGAGAAATACAGTGATATGATATTTGGCCCATATCACCTAGCCCTAGGCAAATGTGTCAGACACTTCAAGACACACACCAAGGATACATCCCAAATGGCACCCTACCCCCAAATAGTGCTCTACTTTTGACCAGGGCTGTAGGGTATAGAGTGCCTTTGAGACACAAAGAGTCATCACACACCTGCTCAAGGTCAACATCGTCATTCAGTTTCATGTTCTTGGTGTGGATCTGCAGGATCTCCAGTCTGCCTGTAGCATCGGGGATACCAATGTCCACCTCCTTGTCAAAACGCCCTGGACACACACACACCACACACACGTTTTAGCATTGGGAAAACCAATACACAACACCTGCACAATAAAACAATAACACCCTGTATCCAACAGATAGTGTGTATACGTACCAAATCTTCTAAGTGCAGCATCTATGCTGTTTGGTCTGTTGGTGGCTGCCATGACGATGACATGAGCTCTCTGCTTCAGCCCGTCCATCAGGGTCAGCAGCTGAGACACGATACGCCTCTCCACTTCTCCATGAGTCTACAACCACAGTTAACATAACAGCATGAAATGTCTCTCCATCTAACAGTTGGTCTACAGAAAATTTCAGACCACCATTTATAGCTGCTACACTTGGTCTTTATTATAGTGTCATTGTTGGGTGACCCATTATTGTCCTTTAAAAAGGGGATTTCAGGTTTCTTAGTATTCCATTTTGATTAACCTCTTCTGCACATCAACCAATATACACCGTTAATACTTATTCCCCCTCTCCACACCTTCTCTCTCTTGGGAGCGATAGCGTCCAGTTCATCAATGAAGATGATGGCAGGAGAGTTCTTCTCAGCCTCCTCAAAGGCCTTCCTCAGGTTGCTCTCACTCTCCCCAGCCAGCTTACTCATAATCTCAGGACCTACGCACACACGGACCGGCACACAGACCGATAGAGGTCATACAGGGCAAAATCAAAACAGCTACCACAAAATGACAAAAGAATAGTGATCATCTACCAGGGACAGTGTAAGGTTTAGCATCTGACCATTGATGAGGAAGAAGAAGGCTCCGGTCTCGTTAGCAACAGCTCTGGCAATCAGGGTCTTTCCTGTACCGGGAGGTCCGTATAGCAGGATACCACGGGGGGGCTGGAGGAGAGTGGAGGTACATGTCAATCTCCTTAGTGTTGTTGACAGGGGACATTAGAACACATTTCCAATACAACTAAATGTTTCCTATGCTTGAGCCAACTGAAATCATTGACTTTAAAAAAGTCAAGAAAGCATGTGTTTAAATTCTACTAATCAAGAAAGTGTGTAGAGGCTGACAGAAGGCCTAGAACCTTCAAACGAAATTCTGGACCTCAAAGCCAGATCCACTGCTTTAATTCATTTTCCCCTCTAATCAGAGAGGGATTTAGACTTGGGACACCAGGTGCGTGGAATTAATTAGAACCGAAAACCAGCAGGCTCCAGACCTCATAGGGTAGGAGTTGAATACACCTGGCCTAGAAGATAGGAGCTCTGTGTTTTTTTTACCTTGACTCCTATAGCCTTGAACAGTGCAGGGTGTCTGAGAGGCAGCTCAACCATCTCCTTGATCTGAGCTAGCTGCTTCCTCACTCCTCCGATATCATCATAGCCCACCTCATTCAGGGACTCCTCCTCATCCTACACACACAGGAAACATACAAGTCAGTCTGAGGGTAGGTTTGCTCACCATTTGCCGGGTATTGGCAGGGACTTCAGGATACATAGGACCCAATTCAATATAGATATCACCCCCCGTTGCTGTGGACTTCGGGAAAGCAAGCACAACGCCTATATTTCCATAGGCTAAATGAAGAGTGCTCTGCCCACAAGCGATGGGGAAGGTTGTGACCCACCTCTCTCCTGATTGGCTCTCCCTCGCAGTGGATGACTGTATCTGGGGCGACGATGCAGTAGGGGTTGGGGTCGGTCTCTACCACCTTGAACTCCACCGCACGCATACCCCCCCGAACCAGGAAGATATCACCTACACACAATGACATTACATTTACATTTAAGTCATTTAGCAGACGCTCTTATCCAGAGCGACTTACAAATTGGTGCGTTCACCTTAAGACATCCAGTGGAACAGCCACTTTACAATAGTGCATCTAAATCTAGTAAGGGGGGGGGGGGTGAGAAGAATTACTTTATCCTATCCTAGGTATTCCTGAAAGAGGAAGAGAATTAAATACAGCGCAAACTCTATTGTTCAGTCTTACTTTGGAAACAAAATGAATGGTAACAGGTGTGTGTACTGACCCTTGCGGATGGGCCTGTAGGCCTCTAGGAAATAGGGTTTGAGGTAGACCTCAAACAGGTTGCCAGTGATCCCTTCGACTGTGTCATCAATAGGCAGAACATGAATCCTCTTCCCATACTTTACATCAGGACACGGCTGGATACTGTAGAAGGAGAAACGTCACTAATCTCAATTTGCATTGGTAATATTTAAATAAAACAAATCGTATAGGTCACATACACAAGATTAGCAGATATTATTGCGAGTGTAGCGAAATGCTTATGCTTCTAGAGCCGACAGTGCAGCAGTATCTAACAATTCCACAACTAAACATGATACAATCTAGTAAAGGAATGAGAATATATAAGTATAACATATGGATGAGCAGCGACAGAGCAGCTAAGACCCAATAGATTGTGAAGGATACAGTATGTTTACATATCTCGTATGTGTATATACTTTAAAAGTGGCATTATTAAAGTGATTAGAGTTCCATTTATTACGGTGGCCGATGATAACTGTGCTAGTGGTGACCGTTTCACAGTCTGATGGCCTTGAGATTGAAAAACAGCTCCCCTCTGTCCCAGCTCTGATGCACCTGTACTGACCGCCTTCTGGATGAAAGCAGGGTAAATAGGTAGTGACTCGGGTGATTATTGTCCTTGATGATCTTTTTGCCTTCCTGTGACATCCACCTTCCTGTGACTGTCCACCTTCAATGCGGTCCCATCGATGTGGATAGTGGGGTGCTCCCTCTGCTTTTTCCTGAAATCCACAATATCTTTGTTTTCCTGACACCACACCGAGGGCCCTCACCTCCTCCCTGTAGGCTGTCTCATCGTTGTTGGTAATCAAGCCTAACACCCTGGTGTCGTCTGCAAACTTGATGATTGAGTTGGAGGCATGCATGGCCACGCAGTCGTGGGTGAACAGGGAGAACAGGAGAGAGCTGAGAACAAATCCTTGTGGGGCCCCAGTGTTGAGAATCAGCGGAGAGGAAACGCTGTTTCCTACCTTGGCCACCTGGGGGCAGCCCGTCATGAAGTCCAGGACCAAGTTGCCCAGAGCAAGGTCAAGACCCAGGGTCTAAAGCTTAAATGATGAGTTTGGAGGGTACTATGGTGTTGAATGCTGAGCTGTAGGCAATGAACAGCATTCTTACATAGGTATTCCTCTTGTCCAGATGGGATAGGGCAGTGTGCAGTGTGATGGCGATTGCATCGTCTGTGGACCTATTGGGGCACTTAGCAAACTGGAGTGGGTCCAGGGTGACAGGTAGGGTGGCGTTGATATGATCCTTGACTAGTCTCAAAGCACTTCATGATGACAGGAGTGCTACGGGGCGATAGTCATTTAGTTCAGGTACCTTAGCTTTCTTGGGAATAGGATCAATGGTGGCCATCTTGAAGCATGTGGAGACAGCAGACTGGGATCGGGATTGATTGATTACGTCCGTAAACACGCCAGCCAGTCTGCGCATGCTCTGAGGACATGGCTAGGGATGCCGTCTGGTCAGGCAGCCTTGCGAGGGTTAACACGTTTAAATGTTTTACTCACCGCGCAAAGAAGTTGTTTAATTTATCTGGGAGCAAGACATCGATGTCAGTGACGCGGCTGGTTTTCTTTTTATAATCCTTGATTGTCTGTAGACCCTGCCACATAAGTCTCGTGTTTGAGCAGTTGAATTGCTCATTTGATTGCCTTACGGAGGGAATAATTACACTGTATTCGGTCTTGTTTCCAGTCGCCTTGCCATGATTAAATGCGGTCGTACATGCTTTCAGTTTTGCGCAAATGCTGCAAAAGTTTCTGGTTAGGGAAGGTTTTAATAGTCACAGTGGGTACAACATCTTCTCTACACTTCTTTATAAAAACTCACTCACAGAGTCAGAGTATACGTCAATGTTATTGTCTGAAGCTACCAGGAACATATCCCAGTTCACGTGATTGAAGCAATCTTGGAATGTGGAATCCGATTGGTCCGACCAGCATTGTATAGAAATAAGCACGGGCGCTTCCCGTTTTAGTTTATGCCTATAGGAAGGGAGTCACAAGATGGAGTAATGGTCAGATTTGACAAAAGGAGAGCGGGGGAGGGCCTTGTATGCGTCGCAGAAGTTGGAGTAGCGTCGTGTGTTTCTCGTGTACTGCAATCGATGTACTGATAGAATTTAGGTAGCCTTGTTCTCAGATTAGCTTTAATCTAATCCCCAGATACAGTAAATGTAGCTTCAGGATATATGGTTTCCAGTTTGCATAAAATCCAGTGAAGTTCCTTGATGGCCGTCTTGGTATCCGCTTGTGGGGGGATATACACGGCTATGACGATAACCGAGGAGGTTGTCTTGGGAGATATTACGGTCGGCATTTGATTGTGAACAATTCTAGGTCAGGTCAACAAAAGGACTTGAGCTCTTCTATGTTGTTACAATTACACCATGAGTCGTTAATCATGAAACATACACCCCCACCCTTCTTACCGGACGTTTGTTCGATGCACTGAAAATCCCATTGGTTGCATGGACTCCGACAGCATGTCCCTAGCTAGCCATTGTCTCCGTGAAACAGTATGTTACCATCCCAGATCACTCTTTGGAAAGCAACTCTTGCCCTATTTTCGTCTACTTTGTTAACTAGGGGCTGGACATTAGCGAGTAATATACTCGGAAGCTATGGGTGGTGTGTACGCATCCGAAGACTCACTGGAAGACCACTCTGGCACCATCTCCTCCAATGGCGATGTTTTGGTAACCCTCTAATCAGTTCAAATGCCCTGGGAGGTGCAGACACCTTTGTGTCTGCATCTGCTTTGGGAAAGTCGTATTCCTGGTCGTAGTGCTGGTAAGTTGACATCTGATATCCAATAGTTATTCTCGTATGTATGTATGTAATAACACTTAAGGTTGTTTTCTGTGCTATCAATTTAAGAAATACAAACAAAAAAATGTAAATACTGCAGTTTCCTAAGGACTTGAAGCGAAGCTGCCATCTCTATCGGCACCATCCAGTTAATATACAGTTGTGTGTGTGCGTACCTGATGACATCCCCCAGACGGACACGGAGATTGTTGCGGACCACACGGTTCATGCGGACCTTCTCATCAGAGCAGGTGTCGTCAGACAGGACAATACACACAGACTCCCTGCGCTTCTTCCCCTTCATCAGCACTGTGTCACCACGGAACAGCTGCAGCTCATCCATCTTTGCCTAAAAACAGAGGACGAATGACATTAATTTCACTAAGTGTACTAAATACATAAACCGCAGGACCAGATCGTTTCCACACAAGCAGCAGTATCAAAATAACACATAATAAAATAATCACATTCTGGGATTCTAAACGTGAACACAAATCCACCCAATGACCTGTATTTTAGGCCTACCTGAGAGAGAGAGACCACACTGTTGTCCTCATTGATGGATTCATCGACAATCAATCTGTTTGGTCTGGTCTTCTGCTTCAGAATCGCAGTGGAAAGGTCATCATTTTTGGATCTAGTTCAAACAGAAACAAAAGCGACAAATTAAAACTCAAAGCTGACCGTCAGATAATTCGCAGTTGTTACTCCATAAACATTTAGTCCTTGTCTTATTCAGATTATTTAGAAACGTAATTTTCGTAGTCAGCTAGTCAACTATGCTAATGTTAGATAGCTTGGCATAAATACTGTTAATTCATCGCCAGCTAGCAAATGTTGGCTAACTAGCTACCGTTAGCTCAGTAGCAGTGAGCAGATGACACAGCAAAAGGACAACTTTTGGGATCCCGAGCTAGCAAGCTACGGCTATTTAAACCAGCTAAAACATTGATGTAGCTAACGTTAGCTAGTTCGGTATATAAACCTTATTGCATTAGCTAGATATCTAGTTTATATTTTCGCAATATACCATACTCCTAAACCATCATAACACTAACCGTGTATTAGTTAGCTAGGCTGGTAACGTTAGCTAAACCAGTGACAAGGCCGACATTTTCACCCAGCTTTGAGTTAGCTAGCCACTTACGTAGTTGGGGAACTAGTAACGTTTAACGAATTGAGTTTGCAGTAACTTAGTTATTTCCGGACTCTAATTTATCATCATGGTCGTTGGATGAGCTTGTCAAGCCTGGAGGCCAGCGTGTCACAGGCTAGTTAGCTTACATAGTTAGTCAAATGTGCCGGTAGGCCCAGCCAACTTAGCTTGACACAGCGTAACCTAGCTAGCTAACTGCCTACCTACAAACGTTTGTCAATCGGGTCATTCCAATAACTGTTCCCAATTACACTTTACTTTACATTAGCTCATACGTTAGTTAGTTAGCTAGCCAAGTTAATTCGTAACGTTAGTAGGGCATGACATATACGCTAACTAGCTAGCTAACCTTAGCTGAGGTATAATACTCGAGTTTAGTAACACGCTTGTGAAAATACTTTTCTAGATGTGTTGGCTGTTTAGCTAACAGTAGTTAGGCAACTGGTAACACATTTCTACTTACTCTCCTCCCGAGGCCATGGTACTACTGAATTAGTATGTATAAATAAAAAGTAGCTCGCTATTTGTGAAGCGTCACTGGCAAAGTAACTTCACACCGATCTCTTCAGGTCCAATTGCTACTGTTATGGACTAGAGCTCTCAAATTGATGCAACGAGACACTACATTCGAGAACCCAATCACATAGGCCGTTTTAACATTTTCTAGACGTTGTGAAATTGTTGACCAATTGGATTCACAGACAGTTAGTGGGCGACATCCATGTGCTCAGACCCATTGGCTAATGCGCCTGTCATTAAACTGCTATGTTCCAATCAGAGTGCACCGCGTTGACGTTATGGCGACAAGGCAGATGCACTCGATTTATTGAAACCGACTTAGAGTGGCATTATTGGTCTATTCTCTGGTTCATATCTCGACTCTGCCTCGGTTTGCTGGGGCGTAAAATAAGTGCAATCCCCATATCACGCTGACTATATATAATCACTGTGTTGCTTTATAACATTAGCTCTCTCGATCTAACCTTATAGCACAAGTTCATCCTAATAGCAAAACAGAGAGACAGTTGTTTTTACCAGTAACAGGAGCTTGCTAAATCTCCCACACTGAACATTCATTAAAACAATAACTGACACAGAAGAGATAAACCACACGCTTTATGGTGCTGAGTAAATAAAAAATAATTTCAAACAAAAATATTACATATTTACAGAAATAAGGCAACACCGTATCATATTTGTCATATCACTATAATGTACTATTGACACATTTTTACATAACTCACTCAGACAGAGCACTGTGGCATTCCCAAAGAGTTGCCTGTCCTATTCCTTCTGTATGCGGAACAGGACAGGCAACTGCCTCGCCAGGTAGTGTGGCTACGGCTCACAGTGGCACAGTTGGTCTACAGAGTTCTAGTCTCGAGTGGCCATCCTCCAAAATCTTGGCTGGGCTTCAGAGGTTAACAGAGTTCCAACTCCACTTAATTGGAACTCCATTTCAGCCAGGATATGAACCTCACACTATGTCGGGTGGGTAAAACCAGCTTGTCCCAGGTACAGGGCTTACTAAGCCTTATGAAGACATCCCAGAGCTTATGTGGACACGCCAGTGTTTCTGGAGACACACCCTAGCTGTGCTGAGCGTTGATGAACTCCTCCACTCTGCGTTGGAGGTCAGTGAGGTCCAGGGAGGGGTCAGTCTGGGGGTCCAGCAGGTACAGGGGAACACCTCTGGAAGGAGAGAACGCAGACAAACAGATGGTTAGGATGTGTCTCAAATGACACCTATAACTCTCAATTTTATACTCAAAACAATGTTTTTCTACATGTTTTTCCATTTGTATTGCGAGTAAATCCAGGTGATCATTTGTACCACTGATGTCATCTTACTCTAATGATGGAGCTGTGCTGGAGCTCTGGGTCTTCTCCCAAAAGGCTGCAGCCTCCTGTCTCCTCCCCAGCCTCCACAGCACCTCAGTCAGCCACAGCCCAGCGCTCGCACACCCTGTATGCACACCCAGGGGCTGGATTACAATCATGTATTACTTACTAGATACTAGTCTACATAAAGACAATTTAACCCTGTAGTTGCCTGGTGCAGCCTGCAGGCTGAGCTGTAGGTCTCTCAGGGATTCCCTCTTCTGGTCTCTGTGTGTGAAGCTGATTCCTCTCCCTGCCAGAGCCAGCCCTTTCAGCCTCTGCAGGGTCCTAACACCTAGCTCCAGCTTCACACAGCCTGCAACACAACACCAACACACGTCAAGACAAATCAACAAACATACAACATCAATTGACCTATGTCCAAGTGGCCAGTCTGAATTACTCACCTTTCTCTTTAACAGACACCTTCATCAGCAGGTTGATGCACCTGAAACACAACACACACTCCTTCAGAACTAGAAGACAGTTTCAGCACTCAGGTGTAAGGACTGATGCTCACCTGGTGGAGTCGGTAACCCGACCAGTCTAATGGTAACTGCGATGTGAGCTTCACCTGGTGCAGTGTGATGCGATGAGACTTTTTTTTTATTAATTTGACCATTTTTCTCCCAATTTCATGGTATCCAATTGTTTTAGTAGCTACTATCTTGTCTCATCGCTACAACTCCCGTACGGGCTCGGGAGAGACGAAGGTTGAAAGTCATGCGTCCTCCGATACGCAACCCAACCAAACCGCACTGCTTCTTAACACAGCGCGCATCCAACCCGGAAGCCAGCCGCACCAATGTGTCGGAGGAAACACCGTGCACCTGGCAACCTTGGTTAGCCCGGCCCGCCACAGGAGTCGCTGGTGCACGATGAGACAAGGACATCCCTACCGGCCAAGCCCTCCCTAAACCGGACGAAGCTAGGCCAATTGTGCGTCGCCCCACGGACCTCCCGGTCACGGCCGGTTACGACAGAGCCTGGGCGCCAACCCAGAGTCTCTGATGGCACAGCAATATGAGACTCACCTGGTGCAGTGGGTGAAGTGTGATGCGATATGAGGCTCACCTGGTGTAGTGGGTGACAGCCTGCTTCCAGTCCTTGAGGTGGGAGTAACAGTGGGCCTGGAGAAGGTAGGCAGCCCCAGACCACAGCACCACACCCAGCCGGTCCTGGCCTAACCCCAGCTTGTCTGGAGACCCAGGCACAGATGCCTCCATGGGCTCCTCCAGCAACAGCCTCTCTGGGAGCAGCTCCAGAGTCGTACTGATGACTTCATCACAAAGTGCCAGGCAGTCTGTAGGCCGCTGGGCCATCAGCAGGGAGGAGCCAGCCTCCAGGTAGAGCTCAGGTAACCTGGGGAGCGAAGGGGCCTCAGAGAACCCCTGAGACAGCTGGTGATCTGACTGAAGAGCAGCTAGGAGGTCCAGGTAGTGCTCTACACCCTCTGACACACTACAACACAAAACACACAACCATAGGATAGCACACTACAAGATAAACAACAGTCGTACAAATTCAACCCTCTCAGATCTGAAGACGTTCCTAGGAGGTATGTCGACAATGTTGGCTATCTGGGAACTTGCCTTCCATGGAGCACACACTTCTGAGCCAGACTGTGTAGTACGCTGAGGGGGGAGGGGACAGAAAGCAGGCTGGATAGGGATTGGCCAGGGAGCAGAGAGGCGGGACAGATGATAGGTGGGGCCACAGCAGGCTGGGTGGCAGGTGGCATCATCAGAACCTGGCACAGACACAAGACCCATCACATCTCAGTCAACTACTGCCTCAGACAGATGACTTTAATCTGTGTGTGTCACTCACTGAGTGTAGCAGACGTAGAGCCTGGATCTCTGCTTGTGTGTTTCCCAACTGCCTGTAGACCAGGATGCTCTGGTGCAGCGCACACACACACCTCACGTCCGTCTCCAACGCCTTCCTATAACACTGCATAGCACTGTGTGGACGACCCTGCACATAAACACATCTCAGTTGTCATCACTCTCTCTCTCACCATGCGTCTGAAGGGCTTGTGAGGTGTGTGTTTTTACCGTGCGGCTGAGGCAGAGGCCTGTGAGAGTGTGTATCTGGGCCAGCAGTTCTCTGGGGGCCAATGGGGAGGCGTCTCTCTGAAGAACAATCAGGGCCTCTGAACACCGCCCCTCACACAGCAGCTCAGCACCTGCAAAGGTAAGGACAGGTAAGGGTTAAACCTCTCTGACCTTGGACGGGTAAGGGTTAATCTAACCAGCATGGGGAGCTCTGAATGGTTCAGACCTTGAGCGATGACAGTGCAGATGAGAAGGAGGTCTTTTAGATCCCTGGGGTGCACTAGCACCGCTGGCCTGACTGCACTCCTCTCCACAGCCACCTCTACTGCCCCCAGTCCCTCAGAGAGCGATTGCAGCTCTTCCTGCAGACAGAAGGAACCAGAAAAACATGAATATTTGTGATGTGAGTGTGTAACAGTAAAGAACTATTGTTTCAAGACCTAATTTCTGATTACTTCATCATGACCTAATACGCCAATCCTAGTGTTTTACACACAGAGAAATCCAATAACAGGTTGGTCACACACACACACACTACCTGCAGCTCCTGTATGTGCCCCAGTCTGCAGGTAGACAGCCAGAGAGCCCAGCTCAGACAGAGCAGATGCAGAGCACAGGAGCGCAGGGAAGGTGTGGAACCCAGGGACTTTAGAACCATACACCAGAACACTGAGGGGTTGGGAGGTGGACGATCACAACCTACAGCACTGAGAGCTGCACAAAGTATAGGGGGTGAGGTGAGAGAGATGGGGAAGAGGGCAAAGATAGATGTGTGTGTTTCCTACCTGTGTGAGTGTGCGCGTGTTTCATACCTCTCTCCAGGCTGTGTGTGAGGAGATGCTCTGCCTCAGTGAGTTGTGTCTGACTGAAGGAGAACAGACAGCAGTTATACACCACTGTCAACTCCAACTGGACATGGGCCGGCACCGCAAGTACACCTGGAGGGGAAGGGAGGTGAGGGGGCGGAAAGGGATGGAGAGGAGGTGATCGAAGGTGGGGTGGATGGAGAGAGGAGAGGGGGGGTGAGGGGAGACTTATCTGTAGAATACTTTTTGGGGGGTGCTAGCTTAAATTAAATGCCATCTTAGATATTGTACCTTGTATTTTCTGTAATAGTTTGTGACTCTCCACGTAGCACCACTTCAGTAGTGTCAGACCCTGTTCCCGAGTTACTGCGTCTCCTCTGTCACGATGTTGCTGAAAAGACACGTTTGTTAGGGTGTTGTCACACAACCGAACAGTGCTGTTCGCTTAATTTTCTGTGCAGTGTTAATGCAACAAAGGAACTCAGACCCTTAGAAAAGAGCCCTGTAGCGAACCGAACTGAGACCATCTCCAGAAGTGGTCTGAGTTTGGTACACTTAAATTCCACGGTCCGGTTTCCTTTTTCAGGTTTGCATGTTATTATTCCCACACCACACAATAGGCTACTGCAACATAGTTTCCCCTGCCAAATCCCCTCACATTGGTGCCACCATCCATTTGGCGACAGATTTTCATGTGAACATAGACAAAATGTGCATAAAAACAATATGCGCATTTTCCTATCAGAGATGGGTTTCCATCAAATTGACTTGTTGCGGAGAAAAGGCTGTGCGTGATGCCGTAATACACAAACTACCCTTCCGGTTCAATTCCAATGTATCGAATATAAAATACAAGCTAAATGATTTTCCACAAATGTTCAACTCTACTGTTTGCGTTATATAACGTGTGCCCCCTCTGGTATTGGCAAGTGCGCTCTAGCCAACAGCTTGCAGATACAAAGCTGGTATTGCCCACTACATTAGATTATTTTTTACAAAATAGCGATCATGTCACCAGAATAATACACTCAATATTTATTGGAAAGGAGCACCAAGCTCATCACCCTGTGAAATTGCCATAACTTATTTCATCTGTAGCCTAATAAATGAGACAGGTGCATTTGCGACGTTCCTGCATCTTTATACTTCTATTGGTCATTTTTTAAATTAGAATATTCGGGAGGCGGGGCACTCTAGTACAGTAGGTGCCGTTAATGAAAAATAAAGTTGGAGGTCAGCGATTATTTGGTAGATAGACAAAAAATAAAAACTTGGTCGACCAACAGCCTAACAGTCCCAAATAAATATATAAACATTTTTATGGCACACGAGAAACCTGTCTGATTCACGCTTCTCGGAGTGGACTAATCCATTGTGGAGGCTGCGGGAATGGCTCACCAGTAGTACATTTACCGTTAATTCCCAGTTACTGTCATTTCTATTAAATGGGCTCCCGAGTGGCGCAGAGGTCTAAGGCAATGCATCTCAGTGGTAGAGGAGTCACTACAGACTCTGGTTCGATTCCAGGCTGTATCACAACCGGCTGTGATTGGGAGTCCCATAGAGCGGTGCTCAATTGGCACAGCGTCATCCGGTAAACTGGCAAAAGAGTTGAGTTTTCATTCAAAGGCAAGGACAATGTGAATACAAAGAACAGTTTTTTACCCCAGAGTTCACTTTAAAGAGGCTATGGAAGCAGTTACACTGAACAAAAATATAAAACGCGACATGCAACATAAGGAAATCAGTCAATTGAAGTAAATTCATTAGGCCCTAATCTATGAATTTCACATGACTGGGAATACAGATATGCATCTGTTGGTCACAGATACCTTTAAAAAAAAGATTGTGGCGTGGATCTGAAAACCAGTCAGTATCTGGTGCGGCATATCCTTCGCATAGAGTTGATCAGGCTGTTTTTTTATTTTACCTTTATTTAACTAGGCAAGTCAGTTAAGAACAAATTCTTATTTTCAATGACGACCTAGGAACGGTAGGTTAACTGCCTTGTTCAGGGGCAGAACGACAGATTTGTACCTTGTCAGCTCGGGGGTTTGAAGTCCAACGCTCTAACCGCTAGGCTACCCTGCCGCCCCATGTTGATTGTGGCCTGTGGAATGTTGTCCCACACCTCTTCAATGGCTGTGCTAAATTGCTGGATATTGGCAGGAATTGGAACACGCGGTCGTAAACGTAGATCCAGAGCATCCCAAACAGGCTCAATGGGTGATATCTGGTGAGTATTCAGGCCATGGAAGAACTGGGACATTTTCAGCTTCCAGGAATTGTGTATAGATCCTAGTGACACGGAGCTGTCCATTATCATGCTAAAACAAGAGGTGAAGGCAGCGGATGAATGGCATGAAAATGGGCCTCAGGTTATCTCTGTGCACCCAAATGCAATCGATAAAATCTAATTGTGTTTGTTGTCCATAGCTTATGCCTGCCTGCCCATACCATAACCCGATCCTCACCGCCACCATGGGGCAATCTGTTCACAACGTTGATATCAGCAAAGACCCTGGTGAGGACGACGAGCATGCAGATGAGCTTCCCTGAGAGAGTTTCTGACAGTTTGTGCTGAAATTCTTTGGTTGTGCAAACCCAGTGTCATCAGCTGTTCAGGTGGCTGGTCTCAGACAACTCTGCTGGTGAAGAAGTCGGATGTGGAAGTCCTGGGCTGGCGTGGTTACACGTGGTCTGTGGTTGTGAGGCTAGTTGGACATACTGCCAAATTCTCTAAAATTACGTTGGAGGTAGAGAAATTATCTGGCAACAGTGCTGGTGGACCTTCCTGCAATCAGCATGCCAATTGCACACTCCATTAAAACATCTATGGCATCGTGTTGTGACCAAACTGTACATTTTAGAGCGGCCTTTTATTTTTCCCCAACACAAGGTGCACCTGTGTAATGATCATGCTGTTTAATCAGCTTCTTGATATGCCACACCTGTCAGGTGGATGGATTATCTTGGCAAAGGGGAAATGCTCACTAACAGGGATGTTAGCACCTTTGTGCACAACATTTTTGAGACATCATCTTTTTGTTTCAGCTCATGAAACCAACACTTTACATGTTGCGTTCATATTTTTGTTCAGTATAACGTTAATTAACTGCCAAATTCAATTGATAGAGGGCAACACTTTGTGGTCAAGAAGGGATCCATCATTTGTAGCAAGTTTAGGAGAATTTACGTGACAGGTTGAGAATTAGGAAAAGGGTTAGGGTTAGCTAAAATATATATGAGTATACTTTTGACAAATGTTGGATCCATCTAGACATGACCCTTCTTTTGTTGGCTAGCTAGCTAGCTAGCTCACCTTCCACTTGTCTACGATAGCGTTATTTTCTTCAGTCCATCTGTCCAGCAAACATGGAGCAGATACGCGAGACATCGTTGTCACACAATCCTTTACAAATATTTCAAAATACAACCCGTCGTGTCTCTTTGTTGTTGTTTCGAACTTTCCCTCTCTGGAGTCAAAGACAGGAAGCTATTTGTCAGCGAAGAATGTTCTGTCCGGCGTATGTCCATGTTGCTCTACCGCCGCCTACTGGATAAAGCAGGCAACACTCTCGATTCCATTCAAAGGGGCTTTAATGGCATGTGAAACATGTTACATTACCAAAGCAAGTGGGGAAAAAACTAAAGTGAGAATAAACTAAAACAACGTCAACAGAAAAGTACAAATGTACAGTAAACATTGCACTCAAACGTTATCAGCTATGTACAGTGATTTAACCATGTGCAAATAGTTGTAGTGTGAACAGTAGGGGACGATAAGTAAACAGATAATATTGGTTGTATTTCAATGATGTATGTGCTCCACTGGTTGCACTGTTTCCATGGCAACAGGTCACAAATCTTGCTGCTGGGATTGCACATTGCAGTATTTAGCCTAACATATATGGGAGTATATCAATGTTTGACTTGTTTTCAAATTCTTTGTGGATCTGTGGGAAGTATGTGTCTCAAATATGGCCATACCTTTGGCAGGAGGTAAGGAAGTGCAGCTCAAATAAAATTACAATTAAATCAACTTTACACATATTTTTCCGATGTTATCGCAGGTGCAAATATCAGAACGAGCAATGTCAGAGTCCGGAATATACTGTAAATATATATGTGTGTATAATGGTGTATATAGACTATGGACAGTATACAGTATGAATAGAAAATATGTGTACAGCAGTAGATCTTTTTTAATTAGATTTTTATTTAACCTTTATTTAATTAGGCAAGTCAGTTAAGAACAAATTATTATTTACAATGACGGTCTAACCTGGACAACGCTGAGCCAATTGTGCGCCGCCCTATAAGACTCCCAATCACGGCCGGTTGTGATACAGCCTGGAATTGAACCAGGGTCTGTAGTGACTGTAGCACTGTGATGCTATATAGGATCAGCCTTGACTAGAATATAGTATATACATATGAAGTATAAAAAATAGTATGTAAACATTATTAAAGTGACCAGTGTTCAATGACTATGTACATAGGGCAGCAGTCTCTAAGGTGCACGGTAGAGTACCGTGTGGTAGCCGGCTAGAACAGTAACTAAGGTTCAGGGCAGGGTACTGGGTGGAAATAGGCCTCGAAATAGAAGCTGTTTTTCAGTCTCTCGGTCTCAGTTTTGACACACCTGCACTGTCTTCTTGGGAACAGGCATGTGTAGGGTGGCTGAGGCCCTTGATGATATTCTTGGCGTTCCTGGGACATCGGGTGCTTTATTACATTCACCCAGTTCAATGTAACATCAATAGGTTTAGGCTACTACAAGATACTCAAATTTTCCCTATACCCATTATGAGGTTGCTGTAACCTGGGTTGTTTTAATGTTGCTTCTTGAGAGTTTCAAGTTCCTTGTTGTCCACATCACCAGCAAACTAACATGGTCCAAGCACATCAAGACAGTCGTGAAGAGGGCACGACAAAGCCTATTCCCCCTCAGGAGACTGAAAAGATTTGGCATGGGTTCTCAGATCCTCATAAGGTTCTACAGCTGTACCATCGAGAGCATCACTGCCTGGTATGGTAACTGCTCGGCCTCCGATGGTAAGGCACAAAGGGTAGTGCGTACGGCCCAGTACATCACTGGGGGAAAGCTTCCTGCCATCCAGGACCTCTATACCAGGCGGTGTCAGAGGAAGGCCCTAGAAATAGTCAAAGACTCCAGCGACCCTAGTCACAGACTGTTCTCTCAGCTACCGCACGACAAGAGGGACCGGAGCGCCAAGTCTATGTCCAAGAGGTTTCTAAACAGCTTCTACCCCCAAGCCATAAGACTCCTGAACATCTAATCAAATGGCTACCCCAGGCTATTTGCATTGCCCCTCCCCTTTTATGCTGCTGCTACTCTGTGTTTATTGTCTATGCATAGTCACTTTAATAACTCTACCTACATGTACATATTACCTCGACTAACCGGTGCCCCTGCACATTGACTCTGTACCGGTACCCCCCGGTACCCCCTTTTAGTGCCAGCAGCATACCACCCTGCATACCACTGCTGGCTTGCTTCTGAAGCTAAGCAGGGTTGGTCCTGGTCAGTTCCTGGATGGGAGTCCAGATGCTGCTGGAAGTGGTGTTGGAGGGCCAGAAGGAGGCACTCTTTCCTCTGGTCTAAAAAAAATATATATATCCCAATTCCCCAGGGCGACTACCCTGCTGCCCCATTTCACTGTAAGGTCTACCTGTTGTATTCGGCGCATGTGACAAATAAAATTGGATTTGGTTTCACCACACTGTCTGTGTAAATGGACCATTTCATGTGGTCAGTGACGTCTGTCACATTGGTCAGGTATTCTGCTACTGTGTATTCTCTGTTTAGGGCTAGATCGTATTCTCTGTTTAGGGCTAGATCGTATTCTCTGTTTAGGGCTAGATCGTATTCTCTGTTTAGGGCTAGATCGTATTCTCTATTTAGGGCTAGATCGTATTCTCTGTTTAGGGCTAGATCTTATTCTCTGTTTAGGGCTAGATCGTATTCTCTATTTAGGGCTAGATCGTATTCTCTGTTTAGGGCTAGATCGTATTCTCTATTTAGGGCTAGATCGTATTCTCTATTTAGGGCTAGATCGTATTCTCTATTTAGGGCTAGATCGTATTCCAGTTTGCTCTTTTTTTTGTTTATTCTTTCCAGTGTGTTAAACAGTTAAACAGTTTTCTCATAGTTTGGTTGGGTCAACTTGTGTTGCTGTCCTGAGGCTCTGTGAGTTCTGTTTGTGAACAGAGCCCAGGAACCAGCTGGCTAGGTTCCTCTCTCTGTAAGTGAGGGCTTTGTGGTGGAATGTGTGGGCATCACTTCCCTTTAGGTGGCTGCAGAATTGGTTTTCTGGATTTTGATCATTAGCGAGTATAGTCCCAATTCTATACCTGATTGAAGTATTTTTAGACAGATCCTAATTGGGATGTAGAGTTTTCTGTTAGTTTGGATGGCATTGAAAGCCCTTCTAGCTTTGTCTCTTAGACCATTTACAGCCTTGTGGAAGTTACCTGTGGTTTTGATTTTTAGGCAGAAGTACAGTTGAAGTTGGAAGTTTACATACACTTAGGTTGGAGTCATTAAAACTCGTTTTTCAACCACTCTACCCATTTCTTGTTAAAAAACTATAGTTTTGGCAAGTCCGTTAGGACATCTACTTTGTGCATGACAAGTCATTTTTCCAACAATTGTTTACAGACAGATTATTTCACTGTATCACAAATCCAGAAAGTCAGGAGATTACATACACTAAGTTGACTGTGCCTTTAAACAGCTTGGAAAATCCCAGAAAATTATGTAATGGCTTTAGAAGCTTCTGATAGGCTAATTGACATCATTTGATTCAATTGGAGGTGTACCCGTGGATGTAGGCCTACCTTCAAACTCAGTGCCTCTGTGCTTGACATCATGGGAACATCAAAAGAAATCAGCCAAGACCTAAAAATAAATAATTGTAGACCTCCACAAGTCTGGTTCATCCTTGGGAGCAATTTCCAAACGCCTGAAGGTACCACGTTCATCTGTACAAACAATAGTACGCAAGTATAAACACCATGGGACCATGCAGCCATCATACCGCTCTAGGAGACACGTTCTGTCTCCTAGAGATGAACGTAGTTTGGTGTGAAAAGTGCCAATCAATCACAGAACAACAGCAAAGGACCTTGTGAAGATGCTGGAGGAAACAGGTACAAAATGATCTATATCCATAGTAAAACGAGTCCTATATCGACATAACCTGAAAGGCCACACAGCAAGGAAGAAGCCACTGCTCCAAAACCACCATAAAAAAAGCCAGACTACTGTTTGCAACTGCACATGGGGACAAAGATTGTACTTTTTGGAGAAATGTCCTCTGGTCTGATGAAACAAAAATAGAACTGTTTAGCCATAATGACCATCGTTATGTTTGGAGGAAAAAGGGAGAGGCTTGCAAGCTGAAGAACACCATCCCAACCGTGGATCAGCATCATGTTGGTGGCAGCATCATGTTGTGGGGGTGCTTTGCTGCAGGAGGGACTGGTGCACTTCACAAAATAGATGGCATCATGAGGCAAGACAATTATGTGGATATATTGAAGCAACATCACAAGACATCAGTCAGGAAGTTAAAGCTTGGTCACAAATGGGTCTTCCAAATGGACAATGACCCCAAGCATACTTCCAAAGTTGTGGCAAAATGGTTTAAGGACAACAAAGTCAAGGTATTGGAGTGGCCATCACAAAGCCCTGACCCCAATCCTATAGAAAATTTGTGGGCAAAACTAAAAAAGCGTGTGAGAGCAAGGAGGCCTACAAACCTGACTCAGTTACACCAGCTCTGTCAGGAGGAATAGGCCAAAATTCACCCAACTTATTGTGGGAAGCTTGTGGAAGGCTACCCAAAACATTTAACCCAAGTTAAACAATTTAAAGGCAACGCTAGTAAATACTAATTGAGTGTATGTAAACTTCTGACCCACTGGGAATGTGATAAAATAAATAAAAGCTTGAATAAATAATTATCTTTACTATTATTCTGACATTTCACATTCTTAAAATAAAGTGGTGATCCAAATTGACCTAAAACAGGGAATTTTTACTAGGATTAAATGTCAGGAATTGTGAAAAACTGAATTTAAATATATTTGACTAAGGTGAATGTAAACTTCCTACTTCAACTGTAGGTATAAATCTTTGTGTAATCTATGGCAACGGTATCTAGAAAGAATTTGCATTTATTGTCCTGGCATGGGGAACTTTTTTGGAACACCATTATTTTTGTCTTAATGCGATTCACCGTCCGGGCCTAAGTCTGTGCAGAAGATATGGTGGTGCTGTAGGCCCTCCTTGGTTGGGGACAGAAGCACAATATCATTTGCAAACAGTAAACATTTTACTTCAGAGTCTAGTATGGTGAGGCAGGGTGATGCCGACTGTTCTTATTCCCTCGCCAATGAACTGATATATATATGTTGAAAAGGGTGGGACTCAAGCTGCATCCCTGTCTCGTCCCACGGCTCTTTTTTGCCAATTTTAACTGCACACTTGTTTGTGTACATTGATTTTATAATAGTTTTTTGTTTTGTAAATTAGGGTTTGCAGGGTGTACATGTGGTCTGCCGTGTGATATTTTGGTAAGAAGCCATTTTGACATTTGCTCAGGACATTGTTTTCACTGAGGAAATGTTAGAGTCTGCTTTTGATGATACTGCAGAGGATTTTCCTGAGGTTACTGTTGACGCAGGTTCCAGTGTAACTGTAGAGGTCAAATTTGTCTCCATTTATATGGATTGGGGTGATCAGACTTTGGTTCCAAATATTGGGGAAGATGCCAGAGCTGGGGATAACATTGATGAGTTTTAAGTATCGGCCATTTTAATTTGTGGTCTGTGTATTTTATCATTTTGTTTTGTATACCATCAACACCACAGGCCTTTTTGGTTTGGAGAGTTTGTATTTTGTCCTGTAGCTCATTCAATGTAATTGGAGAATCCAGCAAGTTCTGGTAGTCTTTAATAGCTGATTCTGAGTTTTGCAAATGATCATGCATATGTGTTTGCTGTTGGTTCTTTGTTATATGGCCTAAAATGTTGTTGAAGTGGTTTATCCGTACATCTCCATTTTGGATAGATGGCTCTTTGTGTTGTTGAAGTGGTTTATCCATACATCTCCATTTTGGATAGATGGCTCTTTGTGTTGTTGAAGTGGTTTATCCATACATCTCCATTTTGGATAGATGGCTCTTTGTGTTGTTGAAGTGGTTTATCCGTACATCTCCATTTTGGATAGATGGCTCTTTGTGTTGTTGAAGTGGTTTATCCGTACATCTCCATTTTGGATAGATGGCTCTTTGTGTTGTTGAAGTGGTTTATCCGTACATCTCCATTTTGGATAGATGGCTCTTTGTGTTGTTGAAGTGGTTTATCCGTACATCTCCATTTTGGATAGATGGCTCTTTGTGTTGTTGAAGTGGTTTATCCATACATCTCCATTTTGGATAGATGGCTCTTTGTGTTGTTGAAGTGGTTTATCCATACATCTCCATTTTGGATAGATGGCTCTTTGTGTTGTTGAAGTGGTTTATCCATACATCTCCATTTTGGATAGATGGCTCTTTGTGTTGTTGAAGTGGTTTATCCATACATCTCCATTTTGGATAGATGGCTCTTTGTGTTGTTGAAGTGGTTTATCCATACATCTCCATTTTGGATAGATGGCTCTTTGTGTTGTTGAAGTGGTTTATCCATACATCTCCATTTTGGATAGATGGCTCTTTGTGTTGTTGAAGTGGTTTATCCATACATCTCCATTTTGGATAGATGGCTCTTTGTGTTGTTGAAGTGGTTTATCCATACATCTCCATTTTGGATAGATGGCTCTTTGTAGATGGCTCTTTGTGTTGTTGAAGTGGTTTATCCATACATCTCCATTTTGGATAGATGGCTCTTTGTGTTGTTGAAGTGGTTTATCCGTACATCTCCATTTTGGATAGATGGCTCTTTGTGTTGTTGTTTGTTTAATGTGTTCAAATTTCCACATCAGTGATTTTATTCAATGTTTTCTTCAATCACAAACGAGCTGTTTTATGACATGCTGTTCTTTATTTGTTCTTTGTGTATTTCTTCACTGTTTTAGTGTTTCCCCATAGTGAATGCATAGGTTCTGGGTACCTGTGTTTTTGGTTGGATAGGTTTATCAATTTCTTTCTCAGATTTTGATATTCTTCATCAAACTATTTCTCATTTCTGTTAGTTTTCTTATGTTTTCTTCCAGATGGTTTTTCTTTTAAAAGCTAGCTGATAGGTTCAATTTACTGTTCAGGCTTCCTACTGCTAAGTTCACACCTTCACTATTGAAGAGAGACATTTTGTCTAGGAGGGATTGGATTTGTTGTTGGTCAATTGTTTTTTGGTACGTTTCTACACCACCCTCCTTCCATCTATAGCATTTCTTAATAGCATGCAGTTTGTTCGGCTTCGCTACCTCATGGCTGGGTATTGCTCTGTTCAAGTACATTTGGATTTTGTTGTGGTCTGATAAGGGTGTTAGTAGGCTGACTGTGAACTTGCTGATAGACTCTAGGATGAGGTCGGTGATAAAGTTGTCCATAGTACTATGGCCAAGAGATGAGTTGTAGGTTAACCTACTGTAGGAATCCACTCGAAGCCTACCATTGACTCTGTACAGACCCAGTGTGCGACAGAGCTGCAAAAGTTGTGACCCATTCTTCTTGGTTGTTTTGTTGTAGCTGTGTCTAGGGGGGAATATTTGTGAGGGAATGCTGTCCCCTCCAGGTATGTGCTTGTCCTCCTGTGTGCTAAAGGTGTCAGGTTCTTGTCGAGTTCTGGTATTTAGGTCACCAAAGACAAGTATACTGTATGTCAATGGACTTGGAAATGGTTGAGATCTCTCTCTTGCACACACACAAACACAATGTAATATCATCCAAAACGTTAAATGTACAGACGCTGACTCATCTATATGAGGCCTGCCAGTAGAGCTCTGTCTTCCCAAGGTCACTCTCTTCACCCTCCCTCCATCATCTCTCTCTCCTCCCTCCATGTCCATCAAATCTCTTCTACCCTTCCTCTTCATCTCCCTCCTCCTCCCCTCTTCTTTTTCTCTTCCTCTTACTTCATCCCATTTCACTTCACTTGCCTTCCTCAAACTTCAAACTGATTGACATTCCTGAGAATGCAGGCCACCCCTCTCCCCCTCCATTCTGGCTCAGTGCTCTCTGCTCCACCCGCAGTCAACTCATACAGTGCTTTTGGAAAGTATTCAGACCCCTTGACTTTTTCCACATTTTGTTAGGTTACAGCCTTACTGTAAAATGTATTAAATAGTTCCCCCTCATCAATCTACGCACAATACCCTATAATGACAAAGAAAAAAAAGGTTTTTAGAATATTTGCTCATTTACATAAGTATTCAGAACCTTTACTCAGTACTTTGTGGAAGCATCTTTACCAGCGATTACAGCCTCAAGTCTTAGTGGTTAGAGCATTGGGCCAGTAACCGAAAGGTTGCTGGTTCGAATCCCTGAGCTGACAAGGTAAAAATCAGTCGTTCTGCCGCTGAACAAGGCAGTTAACCCACTGTTCCCCAGTAAGCTGTCATTGTTAATAAGAATTTGTTCTTAACTGACTTGCCTAGTTAAAAAAAATATTTGGCACACCTGTATTTCGGGAGTTTCTCCCATTCTTTTCTGCAGATCCTCTCAAGCTCTGTCAGGTTGGATGGGGAGCATTGCTGCACAGCTATTTTCAGGTCTCTCAGGAGATGTTCGATCAGGTTCAAGTCCGGGCTCTGACTGGGCCACTCAAGGATATTCAGAGATTTGTCCCAAAGCCACTCCTGCGTTGTCTTGGCTGTGTGCTTAGGGTTGTTGTCCTGTTGGAAGGTGAACCTTTGCCTCGGTCTGAGGTCCTGAGCACTCAGGAGCAGGTTTTCATCAAGGATCTCTCTGTACTTTGCTTCACCGTAGGGATGGTGCCAGGTTTCCTCCAGACGTGACGCTTCGCATTCAGGCCAAAGAGTTCCATCTTGGTTTCATCAGACCAGAGAATCTTGTTTCTCATGGTCTGAGAGTCTTTAGGTGCCTTTTGGCAAACTACAAGCAGGCGGTCAGGTGCCTTTTACTGAGGAGTGGCTTCCGTCTGGCCACTCTACCATAAAGGCCTGATTGGTCGTGTGCTGCAGAGATGGTTGTCCATCTGGAAGGCTCTCCCATTTCCACAGAGGAACTCTGGCGCTCTGTCAGAAGGACCATCGGATTCTTGGTCACCTCCCCGACCAAGGCCCTTCTCCCCCGACTCCTCAGTTTGGTTGGGCGGCCAGCTCTGGAAAGAGTCTTGGTGGTTCCAAATTTCTTCCATTTAATAATGATGCAGGCCACTGTTCTTGGGGATATTCAATGCTACAGACATTTTTTGGTACCCTTCTCCAGATCTATGCCTCAACACAAACCTGTCTCGGCGCTCTACGGGCAATTCTCAGGTGTGTGCCTTTCCAAATCTGGCCAATCAATTGAATTTACCACAGGTGGACACCAATCAAGTTGTAGAAACATCTCAAGGATGATCGATGGACAGAGGATGTACTTGAGCTCAATTTCGAGTCTCATAACAAAGGGTCTGAATACTTATGTAAATAAGGTATTTCTGTTTTTAATTTAATACATTACTAAAAACCGGCTTTTGTTTTGTCATTATGGCGTGTTGTGTGTAGATTGCTGAGGATTATTATTTTTTTTAGAATAAGGCTGTAACATAACAAAATCAGGAAAAAGTCAAGGAGTCTGAATACTTTCCGAAGGCACTGTATATAGTGGATGTAGTGAGTAACTGGGACTAGAAGCATGTGGAGTGTTAATTTCTGGTCTAAATGTGATACTCTGTCTGATAAATATGATTATAAATATGTGATTATAATATGTGATGAGAAATATGTGGCAGATAGCCTAGCGGTTAAGAGCGTTGGGCCAAAGAGTTGCTGATTCGAATCACCATGCCGACTAGGCTTCTGTGAGTCGCTCTGGATAAGAGCATCTGCTAAATGACAAAAATGTCATTGTGAGTGTTTATGTCACAGAGGAGAAGGCCATGACAACGTATGGGTCTCGTTCTGAGGGTGATCACCTGCCATATACAAACAGAGAAAATACAAGGGTTTGTGCAATGTTGAGACGTGCAGAAACATTTCAGTCTTTGTATCCAAGATCATGACGGTATAAAGTTGTGTAAAATGGGGCTGCAGAACTTTACAATGACAGAGATATTTAAGGTGTTCCTTTAAGATTTACAGCCATGGTGCTGTGTGTGTGTGTGTGTGTGTGTGTGTGTGTGTGTGTGTGTGTGTGTGTGTGTGTGTGTGTGTGTGTGTGTGTGTTTGTGTTTGTGTGTACGTGTGCGTGTGCGTGTGCGTGTGTGTGTGTGAAGCCTGAAGGAGTCTGATCAATAGGTGCTGTAGTAGGGACAGAATTATCCTCACACCTACAAGGGCCGCACTAAAATAGCAAGTGTGTGCGTACTTAATTCTCCACTGTCTGATTTTTCAAAGAACCTGGGTTATTGACAGAGGTCATTCTGATCCATCCACTTATATACATTTCTGAGGATCATGATGCAGACGTGTCAAACCTCACACACTGTTATGAGGTGTAAAGTTGTCAGTGGGCCAGCTAGGTGTGTGAGCGAGAGGGAGAGCGAGAGAGAGAGGGGGGGAGGGGAGACAAAGAGAAGGCACCGCTTTCTGCTGCTGTGCAGTCGGATTACCTCTGCAGTGTGAGTCTGCAGATCCACTCCAACCCACCTGGGGGACACACCTGGCCCACTGACAGAACCACACACACTTCCACTGTCATGTATTCACAGCACTGACAAATAGAATGAAGAGCTGCACATAGAACTAGTCCAAACCCAATCATAGAATTTAAACCCAGCATGTATTAGCTATGTACTTTTTTTTTGGTGATCATGGTATTGTGGGCATCATTTGTTTCAAAAAGTTGAAGCCTATAGGCCTAGGTCTACTGTAACGAACATGGCACGTAATCCCATTGTGGGCACTCAGAAATCAAGAGTAAATCATATCATACAATTGGACATTTGGGTAAAAATGCAAGAAGCCTATCATCCGCTGTATCATGGCGTTTCTGTGGTTAGTCTGTGTGATAAGGAAGGAGGGGTGATGACGATGGCGAAGATGATGTCTCTTTAAAGAGAGAGATTGTTCCTGCTGAGTTGTTTCTCCTCCTGCGGTATAAAAGCTCATCTCTCTTCACCCTGCCGCAGTCTGCATCCGGCTTAGAGATGAGCTACCCACTGGACTACCTCTACGGCCACGGATCCTATCGCAGGACACCACAGGGACACTCTGCCCGGCCCGCCGCTTCCCTCTCCTCCTCCGGCTACCACTCCCAGCCATGGACGACCTCCCAGCGCCACCGCCCGGCCTACAGCCAGGCAGCCTCTGCAGACAGCTTGGAAATCTTTAATGGCGACATGACTCGGAGGAACGAGAAGGAGATTCTGCAGACACTCAACGACCGGTTCGCCGGTTACATCGACAAGGTGCGGAACCTCGAGCTGATTAACTCGAATCTGGAGCAGGAAGCGGCTGCACTGCGACAGAGCCAGACCGGGCGCGCTACGGTTGGAGAGCACTATCAGCGTGAGCTGGGGGACCTGAGGGCTATGGTCCAGCAGTTGACCGGGGAGAAGGCACGCACACTCTTGGAGCATGACCACCTTGAAGAGGACATCCAGCATGTGCGGACCAGGCTCGAGGACGAGGCACGCAGCCGGGAGGAACTGGAGGCCGCAGCACGCGTCATGAACAAGTATGTGGATGAGTCTGGGCTTGCACGGCTGGAGCTGGACAAGAAGCTGTTCGCGCTGCAGGAAGAAGCCGCGTTCCTGAAGAAGAACCACGAGGATGAGGTGGCCGAGATGCTCGCACAGATCCAGGGTACACAGGTGAGGTTCGAGGCTCGAGACACGATCAAGGCGGACGTGACGAGCGCGCTGCGGGAGATCCGCGCTCAGCTGGATGGCCACGCGACCAAGAGCGCAATGCAGGCAGAGGGATGGTTCAAAGGTGAGAGGTGCAACTTTATATCAATCTACCTTAATACCCACCTGGCTTTTGGTCGTGAGAAAGCCAGTTTTATAGTCTTATATGACTATAATGTGTGGCCGTGCGGTGACGCATCATTGTTCGCTGTCTATGGTGCTGAATTTGGGAGCGCTTTGGTTTTACAATCAAATAGGCTAGTGGTACATAGTGGTGCATCTAGGCTATTATCAATCCCATTTGGGACATTGATGCCTCGTAAGATCACAATTGGAAGCGAACTGCTTTAAACTCTCTAGGCTATATATTCAGCTAAACCTGCGTAAGCATCCTCCTATGAGTGCATACCAATTAATATAATGACACCTTGAGTGACAAGGGTACTTTCGAATCAAACGCCATAGTTATCAAATGAAAGGCTATGATTGCATTTGGAAAAAGTATTGGATGTGAATAATGTGATGAAATAGCCCACTGGTTTATTTTATGGAGAGGACTAAGTGTTCGGTCTGGTGTAAACTCGTGTGTTCTACTATCTGTCCACCTGCAGTCCTGTTTGGAAAATCTTATTACTGTTTATCATGCATTCCTGCCGCAGGCAACTATGAGTCAGCAGTATTAGGTCCCTAAAAACACAGATGGCTCATTCAAGACTCATTGGAAGATTATTTTGACAAGATTTTCATCAATATGTTGTTCAGTGTCATGTATCTGAGTCAGACCTCTGACAGACAGGCACGGTCAAGGTCACTCCTTCCTGGAGAAGAGGATGTGTGTTCTCAATGACAGACCTTTACTAAAGCTCAATACAGAAAAGCATTCAGGCACCTGGCCAGTCCTAAGACAGGAGACTATTTTATAATTTGGGGTTATAGCCCCTGTCCCCATGACCTCTAACACCCTGCCTCTGACCCTATCCACCCCCCCCACCTTCTGAAGTGCGTATGGAACGGTTGGCGGATGCAGCTCACTCTAATACGGATGCAATCCGCGGTGCCCAAGAGGAGATAGCCGAGTATAGACGGCAGCTGCAGAGCCGCACCATCGAACTGGAGACCCTCAAAGGAACCAAGGAGTCTTTGGAGAGACAACGCATGGATAGTGAGGACAGACACCATGGGGATATCCACTCCCTACAGGTACACTCCTCTGCCTGACTGACCATCTGTCTGGCTTTTCTCTTTCTCCTTCATTCTGACACACATTGCTCACCAACGTGTGTGTGTGTGTGTGTGTGTGTGTGTAGGAGACCATCCACCAGCTGGACGGTGAGCTGAAGAGTACTAAGTGGGAGATGGCCAGTCAGCTGAGAGAATATCAGGAGCTGCTGAACGTCAAGATGGCTCTGGATATAGAGATAGCTGCCTACAGGTGGGTCAGGGGTTAAGGAGGAGAGGTTAAGGGTGTTCAGACTGGCTCTGGATATAGAGATAGCTACCTACAGGTGGGTCAGGGGTTAAGGAGGAGAGGTTAAGGGTGTTCAGACTGGCTCTGAACAACCTTGCTCTTGGAATATATATATCTTTTTTAACAGGAGACTGTATTGACACACCCAACTCAGACTGTACTTCCCATGTTCTTCCCCTAAACAGGAAGTTGCTGGAAGGGGAGGAGACTCGGTTCCTATCTGGGCCAAGCCTGTTCTCCTACTCCTCCGTTCACCTTAAGCATAAGGGGGAGGAGCTCTCAGACACAGTCATACTGGAGGAACAGACGGATGAGACACAGGTCACTGAGGTGACAGAGGAAGGAGAGGAAGAGAAGGGCGAAGAGAATGAAGAGGAAGTAAAGGATGAGGATGAGACCAAAGCTGAGGTAGGAGAGGGGGAAGGATCTGAGGATAAGGGAGGAGAAGAGGAAGAGGGTGATAAGGAGGAAGGGGAAGGATCTGAGGATAAGGGAGGAGAGGAGGAAGAGGGTGATAAGGAGGAAGGGGAAGGATCTGAGGATAAGGGAGGAGAGGAGGAAGAGGGTGATAAGGAGGAAGAGGAAGGATCTGAGGATAAGGGGGAAGAGGAGTCAGGTGAGGAGAAAGAGAAGTCTAAGTCACCTGAGGAGGCTGCTTCTCCATCTAAGTCTCCCACTAAAACCCCCCAGCCCAAATCTCCCGCCGTCAAATCCCCTGAATCCAAATCACCCCCAGCCAAATCTCCCTTCCCCAAATCACCCGCCAAGTCTCCTGCCCCCAAATCTCCAACGGAGAAATCTCCCCAGCTCAAATCCCTGGCTGTGAAATCACCATCTAAATCTCCCCCTAGCAAATCCCCAGAGTCTAAGTCCCCTCCTCCCATGTCCCCCCTCCCCAAGTCTCCGCAACCCAAGTCCCCCATCCAGGAGAAGGCCAAGCCCCCTGCAGAAGACAAACCAGCCAAGGAGGAGAAGAAAGAGAAGGAACAACCCCAGCCTGTAAAAGAGGAGAAGAAACAGGAGCCAGAACCCAAGGAGAAAGCGAAGAGTGGGAGCGAGCCTAAAGAGAAGGCTGAGGAGAAGACAGACAAACCAGATCCCAAGAAGGAGAGCAAGCCAGAGGAGACCCCAACACCTGCCCCTCCTGCCGCCGCCTTGGCCAAGCCTGCAGAGGAGAGCCCCACCCCTGCTAAGAAGGAAGATGAGAAACAGGCCCCATCCAAAACAGATGACAAACCTCAGGCAGAGTTGAAGCCTGCCCCCAAAGAATCACCAGAGAAAACAGAGAGCAAGAAAGAGGAGGTGAAGGAGGACAAGCAGGAGGCCTCTAAAGGGTCCGACAGTAAAGAGGTTAAGGATACGAAGGTGGAAGGGAAGGCAGAGAAGGACGAAAAGTCCTCCAGCACTGAGGTCAAAGAGAAAGCCATGAAGTGAATCACTAACGTGTTGTGTTGTGTATGAGCCGAGAGAGAGAGAGACGCCAAAGAACTATCGGAGAGGGATGGCAGGGGGAAGGGAGGGAGGCTACTGAAGATCTGACAAGCCTTTGTAAAAAGAGGCCAGAGCAGAGTAGGTGACAAACAGTAAACAAGCAAAGCAATAGTGTTTCTCTAGTTACTAATCCCTGGGTACTCAACCCTGATATGATGCTTCTTCTAATGTATGACTGTAAAGAATGCAGAATGCTCTAAACTCTATCTGAATGTGTCTAACTTCCCAACAATAATAACAAGTGCATTAAAATAGCAACATCGCTCTGGCTGGGAGCACAGCACAGGGCCATGTACCTTCTGAAGCCTTCAAGGGCAGAGATGTCAACAAATGTCTATAAAAGATTGTGTCAGGTGAATATATTGTACTGTATGTGTATATTTATGACGATATAAATTAGTATATTATATTGACTATAAAAAGCAAAGAGACTATGAACCCGCTCATTGTGCACCTTAAACAGCTCCCTGTCTGATGGTTATGCTGAGTCACTGTGCTGTGGTTAGTATGCTAGGTCAGGGAGGAGAACTCTGAAGTCAGGGATGACTGTGCCATGTATAAACTGCTGAGAATATGCAATACAAACTGATGTAACTAATAAAATGTTCAAACTGAACAATTTCTGTGTGTTATTATTATATCATTCTAATACTAAAATATACTCTGGTGTGAAACATACTGATTTGCCTCAGTGATGGTTTCGACCTGACCTGGGCAAAGACGTCAATTAAACGTCTATTCCACATTGGTTCAATGTAATTTCATTGAAATGGTGTGGAAACATTGATTCAACCAGTGCGTGTCCATTGAGAAAAAAATGGCTTGTTAAAATAGATAATTTACTGGTATAGTACTGAGGTACTAGACGACAAATTATATCGCTTCCGTCTAGTTCCTCTCATGTACAATTGAAGTCGGAACTTAGGTTGGGGTCATTGAAACTCAACCACTCCACAAATTTCTTGTTAAAACACTAGTTTGGCAAGTTTGTTAGGATAAACAATAAATAAATAAACAATTGTTAACAGATTATTTCACTTATCACAATTCCAGTGGGTCAGAAGTTTACATACACTAAGTTGACTGTGCCTTTAAACAGCTTGGAAAATTCCAGAGAATTATGTCATGGCTTTAGAACCTTCTGATAGGCTAATTTACATAATTTGAGTCAATTGGAGGTGTACCTATTTCAAGGCCAACCTTCAAACTCAGTGCCTCTGCTTGACATCATGGGAACATCAAAATAAATCAGACCTCAAGTCTGGTTCATCCTTGGGAGCAATGTCCAAACGCCTGAAGGTACCACGATCATCTGTACAAACAATGGTACGCAAGTATAAACACCATGGGACCACGCAGCCATCATACTGCTCAGGAAGGAGACGTGTTCTGTCTCCTAGAGATTAACGTACTTTGGTGCGAAAAGTGCAAATCAATCCCAGAACAACAGCAAAGGACCTTGTGAAGATTCTGGAGGAAACAGGTACAAAAGTATCTTTATCCACAGTAAAACAAGTCCTATATCGACGTAACCTGAAAGGCCGGTTTGCAACTGCACATGGAGACAAAGATCGTGCTTTTTGGAGAAATGTCCCCTCGTCTGATGAAAACAAAAAGAGAACTGTTTGGCCATACTGACCATCGTTATGTTTGGAGGAAAAAGGGGGAGGCTTGCAAGCTGAAGAACACCATCCCAACCGTGAAGCACGGGAGTGGCAGAATCATGTTGTGGGGGTGCTTTGCTGCAGGAGGTACTGGTGCACTTCACAAAATAGATGGCATCATGAGGCAAGAAAATTATGTGGATATATTGAAGCAACATCTCAAGACATCAGTCAGGAAGTTAAAGCTTGGTCGCAAATGGATCTTCCAAATGGACAATAACCCCAAGCATACTTCCAAAGTTGTGGCAAAATGGCTTAAGGACAACAAAATCATAGTATTGGAGTGGCCATCACAAAGCCATGTCCTCAACCCTATAGAAAATGAGTGGGCAGAACTGAAAAAGTGTGTGCGAGCAAGGAGGCCTACAAACCTGACTCAGTTACACCAACTCTGTCAGGAGAAATGGGCTAAAATTCACCCAACTTATTGTGGGAAGCTTGTGGAAGGCTACCAAATACTAATTGAGTGTATGTAAACTTCTGACCCACTGGGAATGTGATGAAAGAAATAAAAGCTTAAATAAATTATTCTTTTCCATTATTCTGACATTTCACATTCTTAAAATAAAGTGGTGATCCTAACTGACCTACGACAGGGAATTTTTATGAGGATTAAATGTCAGGAATTGTGAAAACTGAGTTTATATGTATTTGGCTAAGGTGTATGTAAGCCTCCGACTTCAACTGCACATGCCAGTATACACACTATGAAGAAAGGAACAGTTCTGAACGGAACACCAACTGCAGTGGTATGAAAAGAAGCACAGCGGAGGTGAGGAAGATGAGGTGTGAGGATCTCACTATGTGTGTGTGTGTGTGTGTGTTGTACTGCATTGCGGCTGAGGAGTGCACCTCCCCTCCCTGCTCTGACGTCACATAGCCTGGGCTCATATATAAATCAGGTGTTCTGGAGAACAGCGCTACCTGAACAGAGCGGCTCCCCCTCTGCTTTCTACACCACAACATCCTGGAGTTAGAGAATACAGCTGCCCCCTGCACATCTCTCGCGATTATCCTTAGGTTAGGTCGCTCATCCTCATCGCACCCTCATTTTAACTCTCTTCTATACCTGCTCCACAAATCTAGCCTGCTGAAACAGTAAGCATGGATCAAAACAGTCCAAAAGCATAATTATCATAAATAATATGATAACATACACCATCTAGATCGATCGATTCTGGAGTGACCTGCAAAGCCAGAGGAGATGCACCAGTTAATCTGAGGCTCCATCCATGCATGTGCTGCTAACGACAGAGCAGTGAGAACACATTATGAGACGTGCTATAAACAGACATCACAACCTTTATTTCACAACAAAGGCTTCCATTAGACTTTAATGTCAGTTTTAGAGTCCTGTCTATGATGTCCTTGATGTGACAGTTGTCCACAATCATTGTGGAAACTACAGTGGAGTCAGTAGTTGTGATATTCTGTGGAGTTACAATGGAAACAATGTTTTCCATAGGGACTGGAGCTCATGTACAGTGCCTTCAGAAAGTATTCACACCTCTTGACTCTTTCCACATGTTGTGTTACGGCCTTAATTTAAAATGGTAATCCATTATGATTTGTCGGCAGGGTAGCCTAGTGGTTAGAGCGTTGGACTAGTAACCGGAAGGTTGCAAGTTCAAATCCCCGAGCTGACAAGGTACAAATCTGTCGTTCTGCCCCTGAACAGGCAGTTAACCCACTGTTCCTAGGCCATCATTGAAAATAAGAATTTGTTCTTAACTGACTTGCCCAGTTAAATAAAGATAAATATAAAAAAGCACTGGCCTATACACAATACCCCATAATGAATTATGTTTATATATTTTTTTTTACACATTTCATAAAAAATGAAAACATGTCTTGAGTCAATGAGTATCCAAGGCCTTTGTTATGGCATGCCTAAATAAGTTCAGGAGTAAAGATGTGCTTAACAAGTAACAATAAATTGCATGGACGCACTCTGTGTGCAATAATAGTGTTTAATATGATTTTGTACCCCACACATAAATTATCTATAAAAAAGGTCCCTCAGTCAAGCAGTGAATTTCAAACAGATTCAACCACAAAGACCAGGGAGGTTTTCCAATGCCTCACGAAGAGGGGCACCTATTGGTAGATGGGTAAAAATAAAAAAGCAGACATTGAATATCCCTTTGAGCATGATGATGTTATTAATTACACTTTGGATGGTGTATCAATACACCCAGTCACAACAAAGTTACAGGTGTCCTTAACTCAGTTTGCCGGAGAGGAAGGAAACCAGCCAGAGATTTCACCATGAGGCCAATAGTGAATTTAAAACAGTTTCAGAGTTGAAATGGTTGTGAAAGAAAACTGAGGACGGATCAACAATATTGTAGTTAATCCACAATACTAACTGAATTAACAGAATGAAAAGGAAGCCTGTATAGAATAAAAATATTCCAAAACATGCATCCTGTTTGCAATTAGGCACTAAAGTATTACTGCAAAAAATGTGGCAAAGCAATTCACTTTTTGTCCTGAATAAAATGTTATGTGTTAAGTGTTGACTGCATCATGTTGTGGTTATGCTTGTAATCATTTCAGGATAAAATATTTAAGGAATGGAGCTAAGCACAGGCAAACCCCTAGTGGACAACTTGGTTGTCTGCTTTCCACCAGACACTGGGAGATGAATTCACCTTTCAGTAGGACAATAACCTCAACAGAAGGCGTTTCTTACCAAGAAGAAAGGGAATATTCCTGAGTTTCCGAGTTACAGTTTTGACTTAAATCTCCTTGAAAATCTATGGCAAGAGCTGAAAATGGTTGTCGAGCATGTTCAACAACCAATTTGACAGAGCTTGAAGAATTTTGAAAATAATAAAATGGGCAAATGATGCACATTCCAGGTGTGGAAAGCTCTTCGAGACTTATCCAGAAAGACTCACAGCTGTAATTGCTGCCAAAGGTACTTCAATCAAGTATTGACTCAGGGGTGTGAATACTTATGTAAATGTGTCATTTCTGGATTTAATTTTCAATAAAAAAAACATGTTTTCACTGTGTCATGATGGGGTATTGAGCATAGACAGGTGAGAAAAATATATACTGTACAGTACACCAGTCAAAACACCTACTCACTCAAGGGTTTCTTTTTTTAAATTACTATTTTCTACATTGTAGAATAGTGAAGACATCAAAACTATGAAATAACACATGGAATAATTTAGTAACCAAAATGGTACACAAATCAAAATATATTTTTGATTTTATATTCTTCCGTTTTTATATTTTTGGTTACTACATGATTCCATGTGTTATTTCATAGTTTTGATGTCTTCCCTATTATTCTACAATGTAGAAAATAGTAGAAATAAAGAAAAACCCTGGAATAAGTACGTGTCAAATTGTGAACTGGTACTGTATATTTAATCCATCTCGAATTAAGGCTGTAACACAAAATGTGGAATATTTCAAGGGTTATGAATACTTTCTGAAGGAAGTTCTGTTGACATCGAGATGCTGTATCTCCCTGAATTATGACTATATATCACCAGAAACGTTACGTTTCTCCTTGAATTCTTTCCTCATGATCATTAGGTTTCTCCTTGGGGTTGTAATAGCAAAATGTCACCTCTTTATGTCTGATGGATGACTGTATTAACAGGAGAACCTGCAGCAAAAAACATCCTCAGAATGATCACCATGGCATAAGGAGCCCCCCAAAAACATCCTCAGAATGATCACCATGGCATAAGGAGCCCCCCAAAAACATCCTCAGAATGATCACCATGGCATAAGGAGCCCCCCAAAAACATCCTCAGAATGATCACCATTTCATAAGGAGCCCCCCAAAAACATCCTCAGAATGATCACCATTTCATAAGGAGCCCCCCAAAAACATCCTCAGAATAATCACAATTTCATAAGGAGCCCCCCCAAAAACATCCTCAGAATGATCACCATTTCATAAGGAGCCCCCCAAAAACATCCTCAGAATGATCACCATTTCATAAGGAGCCCCCCAAAAACATCCTCAGAATGATCACCATTTCATAAGGAGCCCCCCAAAAACATCCTCAGAATGATCACCATTTCATAAGGAGCCCCCCAAAAACATCCTCAGAATGATAACCATTTCATAAGGAGCCCCCCAAAAACATCCTCAGAATGATCACCATGGCATAAGGAGCCCCCCAAAAACATCCTCAGAATGATCACCATTTCATAAGGAGCACCCCAAAAACATCCTCAGAATGATCACCATGGCATAAGGAGCCCCCCAAAAACATCCTCAGAATGATCACCATGGCATAAGGAGCCCCCCAAAAACATCCTCAGAATGATCACCATGGCATAAGGAGCCCCCCAAAAAACACAGTGGCTACATCCTAACAGTGGAATGCATGTCCTGCAGGGGAGAGGGCTACTGGGGTTCTGTGATGCTGCACCAATGTGTGTTTAAATCCAGAGCAGTGATGCAGTCCACCAGTAGTCCTGTTATCAGCTCTTACTACACTAACTACAGGACATTTGTAGGTGTGTGTGTGATAATGTATTCTCTCTGTATTTCCAGAACCAGTGGGCCAGCTTAGAGAAGTGCTGAGCCAAGATAATAAAAGACAGAAAATAATGTGATCCGATGCAGAGAAAATAATAAAAGGAGGGGGAGAGATGATGAAATATGCAATAGCTAAAAGAAGAAAGGAGAGGTAATTCATGATAGAATACAGCTGAACATAAATCATAGCAGCGAAGAATTAACACAAAAATACCAAGAACTTGCTGATTCAAACAAAATCACTAGCTTTTTATTGTCCAACCAACACACAGAATGTGTGAAACTAAAACAGACAAAACTACGGAGTATTAAAAAACAGGGGGATATGAAGGCAGGGACGAGGCAGAAGGTCAGCTTCAGCGGTGACTGAAGAAGCCCTGAGGTGGGCTATGAAATCAGCTGTAAGATATAAGAGGTGAAGGGATAGGGGTTAAGGGGGAGGTCAGCGGTGACTGAAGAAGCCCTGGGGGTGGTTGTACTTGAACGGCTTCAGACGGTTCGGACCCCTGAAACACAACCAGAGAGAAACACGCTGTCAGAATTACTGCGAAAGGAGTGTAGGAGTGTGTGTGTGTGTGTACGTACCTTACGGTGCGTAGACACATCTTCTCTCTGAGAAACTCCCGTGGTCCCTCCACGCTGTCATCTTGTCCGTCGGTCTCCAGGTATACGTCCAGACAGACACAGAGACGGGCCACCTGATTGGTCAGCAGCTGGTGCCCTGGGCGGGGCCCCTGGAGCTCTGACTTAAACACATTCACCTCACTTTCCATGGCCTGGGGGAGGGGATACAGATGTCAGTCACAGCCGGTGTGCATGACTAACCAGTGACATTAAAGGACATAACAGAATATAGAGATCCTCCCCTGGGTTAGGGTCTCATATTCAGTGTGTGTGTGTGTGTGTGTGTATATATACACTCACTCTAAGGTTGTCATCTGTACGTCCGCTGCATTCGCCCTTCCAGCTGAGTGAAAGAGCAAACAGAGGAGAGACTTCTGGATAACGGGGGTTCAACACCACTGCAGCCTGAAGACGAGCTGAGGGGGATAAATAGTTTATGGTTCCAGACTTTTCTTATAAACAGACATCACAACCTTTATTTCACAACAAAGGCTTCCATTAGACTTTAATGTCAGTTTTAGAGTCCAAACAAAGAAAACAGAGAGGCCTCCATTTCGTCAGGAATGTCTTCATATATTAAGAAGTGAATCATCTCTTTGGGCCCTGATCTTTACCTGTTCCTCTCTCCACCACAGCCATGAAGAACAGGTCCGTTTCCCGAGCCAGACCTGCATCTGACACATGCTGCGTGAACGACAGATTCTAGAGAGAGATAGAACACACGAAGAAAAGTAAGCTACCAGTATACGTTTTACTTAATTACACCGCCTTGATTTACACAATGCTTTTTATAGCGACACCATCTAGACCGCAGCGCCAATGAGAATCAGAAGTTATAGTGAGTGCGAGGTTGAGTTGTAGTCAAGATTGTGCGCTTCCTGTGTACTCCTCGATTGCGTAGCGAGATGAAACATAACGGGAGGTTGTGCGTGTCTTACTGTGTACTCCTGATGTGACATGGTTGTCCAGCGAGCCAGGCGGGAGAGAACCTTAGCAGGGAACAGGTGCTGGCACTCTGTGGACACTGGAACTATACTGTGCTCTGAAAACAGACAAACAATACCAACAACATGCAGGAGACAGGTTATTTTGTCGGTGTGTGTAGCCGGAGATGAGAAATGTGAGTAGAACTGTTTATGGTCAGGCCAGGCGTGTGTATACCTAGTGAGGAGAACTGTTTGTGCAGGGCCAGGCGTGTGTATACCTAGTGAGGAGAACTGTTTGTGCAGGGCCAGGCGTGTGTATACCTAGTGAGGAGAACTGTTTATGGTCAGGCCAGGCGTGTGTATACCTAGTGAGGAGAACTGTTTGTGCAGGGCCAGGCGTGTGTGTACCTAGTGAGGAGAACTGTTTGTGCAGGGCCAGGCGTGTGTGTACCTAGTGAGGAGAACTGTTTGTGCAGGGCCAGGCGTGTGTGTACCTAGTGAGGAGAACTGTTTGTGCAGGGCCAGGCGTATGTGTACCTAGTGAGGAGAACTGTTTGTGCAGGGCCAGGCGTGTGTGTACCTAGTGAGGAGAACTGTTTGTGCAGGGCCAGGAGTGTGTGTACCTAGTGAGGAGAACTGTTTGTGCAGGGCCAGGCGTGTGTGTACCTAGTGAGGAGAACTGTTTGTGCAGGGCCAGGCGGGACTGGACTCGTCCTCTCAGCAGCTTCATGGTGCTCTCCATGTGACTGGCACTAAGAGAACTGCCTGCACGCAAACCCTGAAAAACACACACACACACACATAGCAGGGTTAGACACACACAGAAAGCACACCCCATAGCAGGAGACATTTTACTATACACAATGGCAGGGTCACCCACACACACCTCTGGGGCATCACTTGGGAACTGCAGTCCTCCTAGACTCTGCACCCACAGGTAGGGATGACCCAACTCTGCCACGTAGTCTCCAAACGTACTAATCCTGCAAGAAAACACAACATAATCAGCCATACTGATCCTACAATATGTGTATTGATACTGAAGCAATTGTACAAGGTGTGTATACAGGGGTCTGGCATTATGGAGGCATCCATACCCCACTTTATCAAACTGGTAACGGTTAGCGGGGTTGGGTGTCTCGCGGCCCTGGTCATTAGCATACAGGCAGTTGAGAAGCGTGTCAGAATTTAACAGCTCCCTAAGAGAGAGAGAGAGAACACAATTGTTACAGCACAGGTCACACACTCCAAGCTCCAACAAACACGGGTCGCTGAGACGTACCCTGCGCTGATGGCTCCAGTGAGGTCTGTGGCGGTGGAGACTTTGGCCTTGACAGTCATGATGTTCAGGTTCATCAGGTAGTAGTTGAACAGATGCAGCACACTGCCGTCTGGAAACAGAAACAGAGAGAGACAGAGAGAGAGAGAGAGAGAGAGAGAGGTTCACTGGGTGTGTCTGTGAGCATGATGCAATCTACTTATATATACAGTGGGTCAAAAAAGTATTTATTTCTTTGGAGGGAGTTGAAAGTCCATGTTGCCCAGCAACATCCCCAAAACATCACTGCTCTAGAGGAGATCTGCATGGAAGAATGGGCCAAAATAACAGCAACTGTGTGTGAAAACCTTGTGAAGACTTACAGAAAACGTTTGACCTCTGTCATTGCCAACAAAGGGTATATAACAAAGTATTGAGATAAACTTTTGTTATTGCCCAAATACTTATTTTCCACCATAATTTGCAAATCAATGTGATTTTCTGGATTCCCCCCCCCATTTTTTCTGTCATAGTTGAAGTGTTCCTATGATGAAAATTACAGGCCTCTCTCATCTTTTTAAGTGGGAGAACTTGCACAATTGGTGGCTGACTAAATACTTTTTTGCCCCACTGTATATGTGTATATTCTATTCGGCAAACAGGGAGTTGGGACGCGTATCTATGTGAGCGGGATGCTATCTATGTACTGTGGACGGTAAATTGCCTCTCTGCCAAAAGGTTCCACCTCCAACAGTCATCTCAGTGTGAATTGACACTTAATTATATAGTACAATGTATAGTATGATGTCATGGGGTCACTGCCCCACTCTGCCACGTAGTGCTACTGTGTAGGTAGCTGTATAGGACAGGATGAGCCAAGGAGAAGAGAGGGACTGTTTATACCCTGCTGACAGGGGGAGAAGAAGAGGGGCAGAAGAAAGGAAATGGGGATGAGAAGAGGGAGGGGGAGGTGGAGAAGGAGGTTCAGCATTGCAGGCGTAACTTCATCCATCCACTGATAGGCAAGCGGGTGCGGACAGTGCGTGTAGGTGGAGCTGGCAGCAGTGTAGGGCTGCAGCAGTCACACCTTATTCTAGATATTTTCATCAGCCTCTTCTTGCTCTCTCTGTTGTCCTCTAAACCACAGGCAGTTTTTGGCTGTTTGCTGCATTAAAAGCAGTGTGTGCGTGTCAGTCTCTCAGGGTGTCATTGGGTTCTGTCTGACTGCAGAGGCAGAAGAGGAGAGGTGACCTTGTGTAACCTCTGTAGTGATGTCATTGCCCATTGGACAAGAACAGTTTATTCACTGTCATCTATGCACCGAACCATCATCGAAATAGGACAAATACAAGAACCCACCTATTTATCATCATATATACTGTCCACAGAATCCTCATCTGCACGATTAATATCAGTTCCTAACAGTCCTATCATATATCGCTGAATGATCCTCTCTCCTCTACTGTCCCAGGGAGACTGAGAAGCAGCGACAGGGTCCTGCTGCCTGTCACACAGGAACAGTGTGTGTGTACCTTTGCATTTGAGGTCCAGGCAAAGAGAGAGAGGGTGTCTCTTCAGCATCTCACGTCTCTTATCATCCAGCTGACCACCTGTAGTAGGTCGCCTCCTCTTCTACAGACAGACAAAGGGGGGAGTATTACCATTAGTATTTTATCATGCCATCATGTTCTACTGCTCATTTTAAGCTGGGTGGTTCGAGCCCTGAATGCTGATTGGTTGACAGCTGTGTTATATCAGACCGTACATGACAGGAATGACCCCAGATCTTTTTTTTTTACTGCTCTAATTATGTTGGTAACCAGTTTATAATAGCAATAAGGCACCTCGAGGGTTTGTGGTATATGGCCAATATAAGAACAGCCCTCAGCCGTGGTATATTGGCCATATACCACAACCCCTCGTGCCTTATTGCTTAATTAATCAGATGTACGGATATCTGGCCCTGGTCTAAAGCAGTGCACTATATAGGGAGTAGGGTGCTCTTTGGGACACAATCTATAATCCTAACTGATCTATCATTGCAGCCGGCTAAAGGAGGACAGAGTTAACCTGGGCTTGCCCTTCACCTCAGAATTATTTCACAGAGAAAGACTAGATGAAGGGAGGGAGGGTCAGCTGAGGTGTAGTGACAGGGCAGCAGTAATGTGACCAAGCAAATCACAGACAGTTGTCTTCAGCAAAAAGATGAATAAATAAATTATTTAAAAAAGCTTGGCTGTATGTGTCGGAGTGTGTAAGGTGTGTGTGTGAGGAGTATGACACACGTGTGAGAGTGAAGAGTATGACTGCCAACTGTGGGTGGGCTTGGGTTACAGTGACCCATCTTATCCATGCTTCCCAGAACCCACCACATGGCACCTGTCAGGAAGCGATCAATAGACCTCCTTTCCCTGTCTGCTATAACATTGTGTGTGTGTGTGTCAGCAGAGGTTGTTGGAACAATGTGTGTAGAGGATAGGTGAACTTGTTGACACTGACGTGTTTGTGTGCGCGTGTCTGTGTGTGTACAGAATGGTATTAGAAGGGCCTCTAGTGGCAGTATGGTGTGGGACAGACCGTCTTCTCCTGCTCCTCCTCTGCATCAGAGTCACCAGAATCATCATCTAGAGAGGAGAGAAATCAGAACACACACACATTTCAATACCAACACAATTCATTAATTCACCACTGCAGTCAAAAAAGAATCACTGCCCTGTCGATCGAACACACACACACACATCATTAACAGGCATCCAGGCATGCTGCAGTCTTACCCTGGGAGTCCTCTGGAGGTTTAGACAGAGCTTTGGCCTCGTCCACGTCTCCACTGATGGACACACTCAGGCTCTTATCTGAAACACACACAAATAGAAACATGAAAACCACATGTCCCAAGACTTGTCCCTCCACAAAATTGATCATTTGACAAAGGGAAAAAAATGACAAAAATCGTGTTCACAAGAAAGTAAAGCTGGCGAAGAGCTGTTTTGGATTGATACATTGTCAATAAAGCGGTGAACTGGGAGCATAAACAGTGTGCGGGCCCTCCTGTTCTTTACAAGCATCCTTTACTAGCCCAGCGCCTAAAGTTTAAGGATGTGGGTATGATCAAACTTTTCACAAAATGTAAGTAAACATACAAAAACACTCACCGCAGGCCTGTCCGTAAGCACTGGCCTGTACCAGGAGGACGTAGAGAGAGGGGGGAAGGTGGCGGGCGATCTCTGTCTGTCTCTGGGTATGTTCAAACGGCATTGACAGGTACTCCTGAACCGGGAGGGATGCCTGGGGAGCGAGACATGTTTAGGTTTCAGGCCTGGTAGGTTACATTCTGGGTACAACACCATTTCAGAAGGCCCTGCCTGCAGTGCATGTTATCTTGCACAAGTCCAGCCATCCATACCAGACAGAACCCTGGACTTGTAAAAGCTCTGTGGAACTGGTGCTGTTCTGTCCAGGGATATTTAAGTTCACTTTGCGTCACTGTACCCGTGTAATCGCATTGTGTCCAGGTTCTAGGGGTGTGAGAGAGTGTGTGTGTTACCTGCATGATAGCGTTGAGTCCAGGCTGTAGAGAACTCAGGTGTTCCTTCTTCACCTCAATGCCTTTCTGGATCTTCTCCTTACTGGACAGAGACTCTTTGTACTGCTCAGCCAGCCTACACACACACACACCAGAGAAAAGTGGGAGTTCATGTACTGCTTAGCCAACCTACAGAGGAACAATAGTGTCTCAGTGTATGTGGCACCTCTTCCTCTGCTCCAGTTCCCAGTCCAACCTGGCCAGTGTGAGTTGGTGGGGGTCGTCCTTGGTGAGGGGGGTGCGGGAGATCTCAGGGGGGGCCTCCTGGTAGAATTCATCTACACTCACCAGATCTATCTCCTCATGTTTAGACCTGGACACAAACAAAAATCAACAACTTAGAAAAGACCAATAACCTCAAAGCTTCTCATTCCTGGACTTAGCCCTATAGACTTGGAGGAAATGTGAATTAGACCCCCCCCCCAGTGGTACTGACTTGAACTCCAGACACTTGCTGATCTCCTTCTGCAGGTGCATGACCTCATAGAGCAGGTTCTGCAGCTGCAGGTGCAACACATCCACTCTCTGCTTGCCCTGGAGGGAGAGAGGGGAGGAAGGGGTATTAGATACTTTTGCTGTGGGTGTGTAGAGGGTTTTCTATAATATAACGTTTGAAAGTGGATATACAGTGAGGTCTAAAAGTATTTGGACAGTGACAAATGTTCTGTTTTGTCTCTTTACTCCAGCACATGACTATGGAGGTTAAAGTGCAGACTGTCAGCTTTGATTTGATGGTATTTTCATCCATATCAGGTCAACTGTTTAGAAATCACAGCAAGTTCAGTATTTGGTCCCATATTCCTTGCACACTATGACTACATCAAGCTTGATGGATGCATTTGCCATTTGTTTTGGTTGTGTTTCATATTATTTTGTGCCTAATAGGAATTATCACTCTTAGAGTGATAATTGCGTTATTATCGTATTTCGTCGTCCTCCTATCTGCCTAGCAGCTAGCCAGCTAGCATACGTTCACCGGCTACCGTAGCACTGTAGTAACTATCACACTCAACTGAACGACTTGATTAGTGTAGTATTAGCTAGCTACATAGTTGTCTTTGCGGTCTTCGTATCCAAGATAATTGTGTAGTTTAGAGTGTGTAGTCTTAGAGTGATTATCTTAATTCACCGAGGTTAGCTAGCCAGCTATTTTGTCGTCCTTAACGTAGGAGACACTCCTAGCTAGCCAATAGCCAGCTAACGCCTACTGAATAGAACTTTCGCATTCCGGTCGCATTCCGCTTCGCTCCACAGGTAGTATCACATTTTCATTTCATTTCATTACAGTCCCAACGGTGTGATTTGTTTGATCGTAGCTAGCTACATAGCTAGCTACATAGCCGTCTTTGTTTCAAAGATAATTGTGTAGTCTAGAGCGATTTTCTAGGTTAGCTAGCCAGCTATTGTCGTTCTCCTAACGCAACGTAACGTAACCAACACTGCTAGCTAGCCAGCTAGCTCCCAAAAGCAGCATTGTAGAAACTTCACACTCAACGGTACGACTTGATTAGGGTAGTGTCAACAACGCAGCTAGCCTACCCCAGCAGTACTGTATCATTTTAATCATTTTAGTCAATTAGATTCTTGCTACGTAAGCTTAACTTTCTGAACATTCGAGACGTGTAGTCCACTTGTCATTCCAATCTCCTCTGCATTAGCGTAGCCTCTTCTCTAGCCTGTCAACTATGTGTCTGTCTATCCCTGTTCTCTCCTCTCTGCACAGACCATACAAACGCTCCACACCGCATGGCCGCGGCCACCCTAATCTGGTGGTCCCAGCGCACGACCCACGTGGAGTTCCAGGTCTCCGGTAGCCTCTGGAACTGCCGATCTGCGGCCAACAAGGCAGAGTTCATCTCAGCCTATGCCTCCCTCCAGTCCCTCGACTTCTTGGCTCTGACGGAAACATGGATCACCACAGACAACACCGCTACTCCTACTGCTCTCTCTTCGTCCGCCCACGTGCTCGCACACCCCGAGAGCTTCTGGTCAGCGGGGTGGTGGCACCGGGATCCTCATCTCTCCCAAGTGGTCATTCTCTTTCTCCCCTTACCCATCTGTCTATCGCCTCCTTTGAATTCCATGCTGTCACAGTTACTAGCCCTTTCAAGCTTAACATCCTTATCATTTATCGCCCTCCAGGTTCCTCGGAGAGTTCATCAATGAGCTTGATGCCTTGATAAGCTCCTTTCCTGAGGACGGCTCACCTCTCACAGTTCTGGGCGACTTTAACCTCCCCACGTCTACCTTTGACTCATTCCTCTCTGCCTCCTTCTTTCCACTCCTCTCCTCTTTTGACCTCACCCTCTCACCTTCCCCCTACTCACAAGGCAGGCAATACGCTCGACCTCATCTTTACTAGATGCTGTTCCTCCACTAACCTCATTGCAACTCCCCTCCAAGTCTCCGACCACTACCTTGTATCCTTTTCCCTCTCGCTCTCATCCAACACTTCCCACACTGCCCCTACTCGGATGGTATCGCGCCGTCCCAACCTTCGCTCTCTCTCCCCCGCTACTCTCTCCTCTTCCATCCTATCATCTCTTCCCTCTGCTCAAACCTTCTCCAACCTATCTCCTGATTCTGCCTCCTCAACCCTCCTCTCCTCCCTTTCTGCATCCTTTGACTCTCTATGTCCCCTATCCTCCAGGCCGGCTCGGTCCTCCCTCCCGCTCCGTGGCTCGACGACTCATTGCGAGCTCACAGAACAGGGCTCCGGGCAGCCGAGCGGAAATGGAGGAAAACTCGCCTCCCTGCGGACCTGGCATCCTTTCACTCCCTCCTCTCTACATTTTCCTCCTCTGTCTCTGCTGCTAAAGCCACTTTCTACCACTCTAAATTCCAAGCATCTGCCTCTAACCCTAGGAAGCTCTTTGCCACCTTCTCCTCCCTCTTGAATCCTCCTCCCCCCCTCCCTCTCTGCAGATGACTTCGTCAACCATTTTGAAAAGAAGGTCGACGACATCCGATCCTCGTTTGCTAAGTCAAACGACACCGCTGGTTCTGCTCACACTGCCCTACCCTGTGCTCTGACCTCTTTCTCCCCTCTCTCTCCAGATGACATCTCGCGTCTTGTGACGGCCGGCCGCCCAACAACCTGCCCGCTTGACCCTATCCCCTCCTCTCTTCTCCAGACCATCTCCGGTGACCTTCTCCCTTACCTCACCTCGCTCATCAACTCATCCCTGACCGCTGGCTACGTCCCTCCTGTCTTCAAGAGAGCGAGAGTTGCACCCCTTCTGAAAAAACCTACACTCGATCCCTCCGATGTCAACAACTACAGACCAGTATCCCTTCTTTCTTTTCTCTCCAAAACTCTTGAACGTGCCGTCCTTGGCCAGCTCTCCCGCTATCTCTCTCAGAATGACCTTCTTGATCCAAATCAGTCAGGTTTCAAGACTAGTCATTCAACTGAGACTGCTCTTCTCTGTATCACGGAGGCGCTCCGCACTGCTAAAGCTAACTCTCTCTCCTCTGCTCTCATCCTTCTAGACCTATCGGCTGCCTTCGATACTGTGAACCATCAGATCCTCCTCTCCACCCTCTCCGAGTTGGGCATCTCCCGGCGCGGCCCACGCTTGGATTGCGTCCTACCTGACAGGTCGCTCCTACCAGGTGGCGTGGCGAGAATCCGTCTCCTCACCACGTGCTCTCACCACTGGTGTCCCCAGGGCTCTGTTCTAGGCCCTCTCCTATTCTCGCTATACACCAAGTCACTTGGCTCTGTCATAACCTCACATGGTCTCTCCTATCATTGCTATGCAGACGACACACAATTAATCTTCTCCTTTCCCCCTTCTGACGACCAGGTGGCGAATCGCATCTCTGCATGTCTGGCAGACATATCAGTGTGGATGACGGATCATCACCTCAAGCTGAACCTCGGCAAGACGGAGCTGCTCTTCCTCCCGGGGAAGGACTGCCCGTTCCATGATCTCGCCATCACGGTTGACAACTCCATTGTGTCCTCGTCCCAGAGCGCTAAGAACCTTGAGGTGATCCTGGACAACACCCTGTCGTTCTCAAATAACATCAAGGCGGTGGCCCGTTCCTGTAGGTTCATGCTCTACAACATCCGCAGAGTACGACCCTGCCTCACACAGGAAGCGGCGCAGGTCCTAATCCAGGCACTTGTCATCTCCCGTCTGGATTACTGCAACTCGCTGTTGGCTGGGCTCCCTGCCTGTGCCATTAAACCCCTACAACTCATCCAGAACGCCGCAGCCCGTCTGGTGTTCAACCTTCCCAAGTTCTCTCACATCACCCCGCTCCTCCGCTCTCTCCACTGGCTTCCAGTTGAAGCTCGCATCCGCTACAAGACCATGGTGCTTGCCTACGGAGCTGTGAGGGGAACGGCACCTCAGTACCTCCAGGCTCTGATCAGGCCCTACACCCAAACAAGGGCACTGCGTTCATCCACCTCTGGCCTGCTCGCCTCCCTACCACTGAGGAAGTACAGTTCCCGCTCAGCCCAGTCAAAACTGTTCGCTGCTCTGGCCCCCCAATGGTGGAACAAACTCCCTCACGACGCCAGGACAGCGGAGTCAATCACCACCTTCCGGAGACACCTGAAACCCCACCTCTTTAAGGAATACCTAGGATAGGATAAAGTAATCCTTCTCCCTCCCTCCCCCCCTTAAAAGACCTAGATGCACTATTGTAAAGTGGCTGTTCCACTGGATGTCATAAGGTGAAAGCACCAATTTGTAAGTCGCTCTGGATAAGAGCGTCTGCTAAATGACTTAAATGTAAATGTAATGTAAATGAATGAATGGTAAATAATGCACTGTGTCATTTGAGTCACTTTTTTTGGAAATAAGAATATAATGTTTAACACTTCTACATTCATGACTATGGATAATGTGGAATGAATTGTGAAGAATGATGAGTGATAAAGTTAGAGGCACAAAGATCTTACCCCAAGACAGTCTAACCTCTCACCATTACCAATAACAGGGGAGGTTAGCAGTCTTTATTGCGTGTTATGCCTCCAACTTCATCACTCATTATTCACGATTATCAGAAACATATTCTATTCTAATTTACAATATGCTACTCCAAAATACGTTATTTCCCATTAATTTCTATTGGGCACAAAATAATCTGAAACAAAAACAAACTGAAAATACATCCAACAAGCTTGAAGAGTCAAACTTGTTGGATGTAATCACAAAAAACATTTTGTTACTACATTTGTGAATTAACATTATTCCACCTTCACATTATGGGGTACGGTGTGTAGGCCAGTGACAAAAACAATCCCTCAATTTAATAGCATTTTAAATTCAGGCTGTAACACAACAAAATGTGGACAAAGTAAAGAGGAATACTTTCTTCTTTTTTTTTTTTAAACTTGTGAATACTTCCTGAAAGCACTGTAAAAACACTCCCACCACCACACTAACTTACAACCCCCCCCCACCACACAACACACACTTTCAAACTCATCATTTGCTGCTGCTATTCTGTATTCTATTCTTACTCTTATTATCTATCCGGATGCCTAGTCTATTTACCCTGCCTTCATGTACATATCTACCTCAGATACCTCATACCCCTGCACATTGACCTGGCACTGTTATACCCTGTATAGAGCTCCATTGTTTATTTTATATCACTACACTGAGCAAAAAACACGTAAAGTGTTGGTTCCATGTTTCATGGGCTGAAATAAAAGATCTCAGAAATGTTCCATATTCACAAAAAGCTTATTTTAGAGAACTGTTGTGCACAAATTTGTTTACATTCCTGTTAGTGAGCATTTCTCCTTTGCCAAGAAAATCAATCCACCTCATAGGTGTGGCATATCAAGAATCCGATTAAAACTTCTTTGGGATAGGGGGCAGTATTTTCACGTCCGGATGAAAAGCGTGCCCAAAGTAAACTGCTTGTCACTCAGGCCCAGAACCTAGGATATGCATATAATTACATTTAGATAGAAACTTGAGTGTTTTCTAAAACGGTTAAAATTATATGTCTGTGATTATAACAGAACTGATATGGCAGGCAAAACACAGAGGACAAACCATCCCAAAAAAATATATAATTTCAGCTTACCACTGTTTTCAATGGCTCGTACTATAATTATAAGTCCAAGTCCTCCCAAATTGCAGTTCCTAGGGCTTCCACTAGATGTCAACAGTCTTTAGAAAGAGTTTCAGGCTGGTTTTTGGAAAAATGACCCAGAAATTGTAGTTGGCTCCTATTTTGGCTGTAGTGTTTCCAAGCGTGTGGAAGAAAGCACGTTCTTTCTGAATTATATCCGGTAATGAACTTACATTTTATCATTTATTCGCGTATTAGGATACCTAAGGTTTGATTATAAACATTTTTTTATTTTTTTAAATCTTTATTTAACCAGGTAGGCTAGTTGAGAACAAGTTCTCATTTACAACTGCGACCTGGCCAAGATAAAGCATAGCAGTGTGAACAGACAACACAGAGTTACACATGGAGTAAACAATTAACAAGTCAATAACACAGTAGATAGAAAAAAATAAAAATAGTCTATATACACTGTGTGCAAAAGGCATGAGGAGGTAGGCAAATAATTACAATTTTGCAGATTAACACTGGTGTGATAAATGATCAGATGGTCATGTACAGGTAGAGATATTGGTGTGCAAAAGAGCAGAAAAGTAAATAAATATAAACAGTATGGGGAAGAGGTAGGTAAAATTGTGTGGGCTATTTACCGATAGACTATGTACAGCTGCAGCGATCGGTTAGCTGCTCAGATAGCAGATGTTTGAAGTTGGTGAGGGAGATAAAAGTCTCCAACTTCAGCGATTTTTGCAATTCATTCCAGTCACAGGCAGCAGAGAACTGGAACGAAAGGCGGCCAAATGAGGTGTTGGCTTTAGGGATGATCAGTGAGATACACCTGCTGGAGCGCGTGCTACGGCGACGAATATGTAGCGAGGGCCAGCCGACTAGAGCATACAGGTCGCAGTGGTGGGTGGTATAATGTGCTTTAGTAACCAAACATTTGACTTGTTTGGAAAAGTTTATTAGTAATGTTTGGATTCATTTTGTATGCATTTTGATGAAGGGAAACTGGATGGATTATTAACTGAAGCGCACCAGCTAAACAGTTTTTATGGATATAAAGAAGGACATTATCAAACAAAAGGACCATTTGTGATGTAACTGGAACCTTTTGGAGTGCCAACAGAAGAAGATCTTCAAAGGTAAGGCATTTATTATATCACTATATCTGACTTCCGTGTCGCACCTGCCTGGTTGAAATATGTTTTCCATGTGTTGGTATGCGGGGCGCTGTCCTCTGATAATCGCATGGTTTGCTTTCACTGTAAAGCCTTTTTGAAATCTGACAGGGCGGCTGGATTAACAACAAGTTAAGCTTTATTTTGATGTATTACACTTGTGATTTTATGAAGGTTAAATATTTATAGTAATTTAATTTGGCGCTCTGCAATTTCACCGGATTTTATCGAGGTGTCCCACTAGCGGCACACCTTTCCCAAACAGGTTTAACATGATCATTAGACAGGTGCACCTTGTGCTGGGGACAATATAAGGCCACTCTAAAATGTGCAGTTGTCACGCAACACAATGCCACAGATGTCTCAAGTTGAGGGAACGTGCCATTGGCATGCTGACTGCAGGAATGTTCACCGGAGCTGTTGCCAGAAAATTTAACATCAATTTCTTTACCATAAGCTGCCTCCAACATAATTTTAGAGAATTTGACAGTATGTACAAGCCTCACAAACACAGGCAATGTGTATGGTGTTGTGTGGGCGAGCTGTTTGCTGATGTCAACGTTGTGAACACAGTGCCCCAAGGTGGCAGTAGGGTTATGGTATGGCAGGCATAAGCTATGGACAACAGACACAATTTAATTTTATCAATGGCAATTTGAACGCAGTGATAACGTGACAAGATCCTGATGCCTACAATCGTACTACACCGGCTCCGAAGCTCGTCGGATGTGGCAGGGCTTGTAAACTATTACAGACTACAAAAGGGAAACACAGCCGAGAGCTGCCCAGTGACACAAGCCTACCAGACAAGCTAAACTACTTCTATTTTCACTTCGAGGCAAGTAACAATGAAACATGCATGAAAAGTATCATCTGTTCCGGACGACTGTGTGATCACACTCTCCGCAGCCGATGTGAGTAAGACCTTTACACAAGTAAACATTCTCAAGGCCGCAGGGCCAGACGGATTACCAGGACGTGTACTCTGAGCATGCGCTGACCAACTGGCAAGTGTCTCACTGACATTTTCAACCTCTCCCTGTCTGACTGTAATACCAACATGTTTTAAGCAGACAACCAGAGTGCCTGTGCCCAAGAACACTAAGGTAATCTGCATAAATGACTACATGTAGCCATGAGAAACTTTGAAAGGCTGGCATGGATCACATCAGCACCATTATCCCATAAACCCTAGACCCACTCCAATTTGCATACCACCCTAACATATCCACAGATGATGCAATCTCTATCGCACTCCACACTGCCCTTTCCCACCTGGACAAAAAGGAACACCATGTGAGAATGCTACTCATTGACAACACCATAGTGCCCTCAAAGCTCATCACTAAGCTAAGGACCCTGGGACTAAACACCTCCCTCTGCAACTGGATCCTGGCCTGCCTGACAGGCAGCACCCAGGTGGTAAGGGTAGGTAACAACACATCTGCCGCAATGATCCTCAACACGGGAGTACCTCAGGGGTGCGTGCTCATTCCCCTCCTATACTCCCTGTTCATTCTCATTGACGGGGCTGTAGTGGAGCAGGTTGTTTCAAGTGGAGCAGGTTGTTTTAAGTTCCTTGGTGTCACCAACAAACTAACATGGTCCAAGCACACCAAGACAGTCATGAAGAGGACACGACAAAACCCATTCCTCCTCAAAATTTGGCATGCGTCTTCAGATCCTCAAAACGTTCTACAGCTGCACCATCGAGAGCATCCTGACGCTTGCATCACTGCCTGGTATGGCAATTGCTCGGCCTCCGACCGCAAGGCACTACAGAGGGTAGTGCGTACAGCCAAGTACATCACCGGGGCCAAGCCTCCTGCCATCCAGGACCTCTATACCAGGCGGTGTCAGAGGAAGGCCCTAAAAATTGTCAAAGACTCCAGCCACCCTAGTCAGACTGCTCTCTCTATCCCGCACGGCAAGCGGTACCTGAGCGCCAAGTCTAGGTCCAAGAGGCTTCTAACCAGCTTCTACCCCAAGCCACAAGACTCCTGAACATCTAACCAAATGGCTACCCAGACTATTTGCATTGTCCCCCTTCTACTCTCTGATTTGATTGTTCGTTGGAGGGCATAACTGGATTTCTCCCTTTTCCACATCCAGACTGATTCTAAAATGTATTACATTAATCCCCCCCCTCATCATACAGGTTTTTAATAAATGTTTGCAAATGTCAACAAAAAGATCTAAAATAAATTATTAAAGTATTCAGACCCTTTACTATGAGACACAAAATTGATCTCAGGTGCATCCTGTTTCCATTTATTATGCTTGAGATGTTTCTACAACTTGGAGTCCACCTGTAGTAAATTCAGTTGATTGGACATGATTTGGGGGCGACAGGTAGCCTAGTGGTTAGACCGTTGGATTAGTAACCGAAGGGTTGCAAGATCGAATACACGAGCTGACAAGGTAAAAAAAATATCTGTCGTTCTGCCCCTGAACAAGGCAGTTAACCCACTGTTCCTATGCAGTCATTGAAAATAAGAATTTGTTCTTAAATGACTTGCCTAGTTAAAATCAATAGGTAAAATAAGTTTTTTTTTTTTTTGGAAAGGCACATACCGGTCTATATAAGGTCCCACAGTTGACAGTGCATGTCAGAGCAAAAACCAAGCCATGAGGTCGAAGGAATTGTCTGTAGAGCTCCGAGACAGGATTGTGTCGAGGCACAGATCTGGGGAAGGGTACCAAAATGCTGAAGCGCGTAGCACTTAAAAACGGTCTGTCCTCTGTTACAACACTCACTATCGAGTTCCATACTGCCTCTGGAAGCAACATCAGCACAAGAACTGTTTGTGAGCAGCTTCATGAAACGGGTTTCCATGGCCGAGCAGCCACACACAAGTCTAAGATCACCATGTGCAATGCCAAGCGTCGGCTAGAATGGTGTAAAGCTCGCCGCAATTGGACTCTGGAGCAGTGGAAATGCATTCTTTGGCAGTCGGACGGACGAATCTGGGTTTGGCGGAATCCAGGAGAACGCTACCTGCCCGAATGCATAGTGCCAACTGTAAAGTTTGGTGGAGGAGGAATAATGGGTCAGGGGCTGTTTTTCATGGTTTGGGCTAGGCCTCTTAGTTCCAGTAAAGTGAAATCTTTACGCTCTGTGATTCCAACTTTGTGGCAACAGTTTGGGGTAGACCCTTTCCTGTTCCAGCATGACAATGCCCCTGTGCACAAAGCAAGGTCCATATGAAATGTTTTGTCGAAATCAGTGTGGAAGAGCTTGAATGGCCTGCACAGAGCCCTGACCTCTACCTCATCGAACACCTTTGGGATGAATTTGAACGGCGACTGCGAGCCAGGCCTAATTACCCAACACCAGTGCCCTACCTCACTACTGCTCGTGGCTGAATGGAAGCAAGTCCCAGCAGCAATGTTCCAACATCTAGTGGAAAGCCTTTCCAAACGGGGGGGCTCAACTCTATATTAATGCCCATGATTTTGGAATGAGATGTTCGACGAGCAGGTGTTCACACACTTTTGGCCATGTCGTGTATCTGTATAGTTGAAAATGTGATGGGAACACATTGAACTTTAGATTTTTATTTGGTACATGAAAACTTGAGTGAAAAAGTACATTGTGTTCAATAAGTCATCATGCACTGATTTTTTTTTTTACACTCAACAAGTCCATTTGGTGTCAACCCACTATTGGGGGGAAAATAAGCGTATTTTCTTTATGTGGATTCTAGAATATTTGCATGAAAATTTGTCACCAACTGGACGGAAACCTTGCTACTGTCCAAATACTTTTGGACCTCACTGTATGTATAAGTACCTCGTGTGTCTGGTCTCTCCCCCTCTTCAGTCTCATGTGAGCCAGGCGGTTGAGTTTCTTCAGGCTCATAAAGTGGATACAGCTCTGCATCCTCTTCTCCTCTACCTCAACACACTGGAGGGAAGGGCAGCCATCATGGGGGTTAGAGCAATTCTCTTATAAGACGGAGTAGCGTCTGATTGTATAGGACACTCATTTTCTGACTGAGTGTGTGTCTCACCCCATCCTTGGCACCGTTGGCTTTCAGCTCCTGGATGTCGTTCATCAGTTTGGCCAGAGCTTCACAGGTCAGTTTATACTGCTGGTAGTCCTCTTCAGGGTCCCTGCCATCCAGCTCCACCTCCTCACTGTACACACGTATGTCCTGAAAACACACACAGTCAATTTCAGTACCGCTCCCTCCATACTTCTCTGCCTCCCCTCGCCCTACAGCTCTCAACTTGCGCCCGCCCACCCGTATCTGCTGTTCACTCCTTTGCTCACCTAGATTTGAAAACCCAGACAACAGCACCATTGGTATATTGTGGAAGGTAACCTGTCTGTCTAGAGACTAGTGCTCACCTGGTCCCCTTCTCCGCGGCCGCATTTCCCCTCCGGTGTGCCCGTCTCGCTGCGGAGCACTTTTGACTTGCGCTTCTTCAGGGCGTCAGACATGGCTTGTGAAGGTCAGAGGACACTAAATAGAGAAAAAGTATTTATATAGAAAGATAGCTAGATACGCTAGGCACGACAGAGATATTGGAGAAAGGAGGAGATAGGAATCCCAGTGGCCAATGAATGGAGAAACATAACGCCCCACCCAACAGACTGTCAACCAATCACGTTCATTGTCATGCTGCGTAACGCAGTTGCTAAGATAATCGTCACACAATCCATTTAAAAAGTACGAGTGAGTCGAGAAACATGCATATTTTCCTCGAAAGTACATGTATTATAGCTTTGAAATCATGACATTACAGAGAATGAATTCTCAAATCTCAGAAAATATTTGTAATGTTGAGCTTCTAGTTCACTTAATTCATGCGCATGTTGGGTTTTTGTGCTTGCACCCAATTGACTCCTTGAAGGAGTGCTTTCTTTGCAGGATTGTACCCAGAATACACCGCACAGCCCATTGGCAATGTACGGGCAACATACATAATGGGGACTAATACAAATCCAATGGAGATTCCTATCTCTGGCCCATAGAGATAGAGGACTTGCCTTTTTTTCTGTGCCATTATAGTGTCTGTAAAACCAATAGAAATCCCTACCCAGTTGACAACGGAAGCATGGTGGAAACCCTCAATGGCAATAGAGTGGTGATGAGATCGGAGGAAATTTAGCCATTGGCGTTCGTGTCAATTAACACGTAACATTCTTGGATTACTCACACGAATAAAGTCAGATTTACAGTGCATTCGGAAAGTATTCAGACCCCTTCCCTTTTTACACATTATGTTACAGCCCTATTCTAAAAATGATTAAATGTATGTTTTTCCTCAATTGACACAATACCCCATAATGACAAAGTGAAAACAGGTTTAGAAATTTCTGCAAATGTCAACAACAAAACAATTACTAAAATATCTTATTTACATAAGCATTCAGAGCCTTTGCTATGAGACTCAAAATTGAGCTCAGGTGCATCCTGTTTCCATTGATCACCCGTGAGATGTTTCTACGAGTTGATTGGAGTCCACCTTTGTTAAATTCAGTTGATTGGATATGATTTGGAAAGGCACAAACCTGTCCATATAAGGTCCCACAGTTGACAGTGCATGTCAGATCAAAAACCAAGCCATGAGGTTGAAGGAATTGTCAATAGAGCTCTGAGACAGGATTGTCTCAAGGCACAGATCTGGGGAAGGGTACAAAAACATTTATACAGCATTGAAGGTCCCCAAAGACACGGTGGCCTTCATCATTCTTAAGATTGGAACCACCAAGGCTCTTCCTAGAGCTGGCAGCCCGGTCAAACTGAGCAATCGGGGGAGAAGGGCCTTGGTCAGGAAGGTGACCAAGAATCCAATGGTCACTCAGAGAGCTTCAGAATTCCTCTGTGGAGATGGGAGAACCTTCCAGAAGGACAACCATCTCAGCAACACTCCACCAATCAGGCCTTTATGGTAGAGTGGACAGATGGAAACCACTCCTCGTAAAAGGCAAATGACAGCCTGCTTGGAATGTGCCAAAAGCACATAAGACTCTCAGACAATGAGAGAAAAAAATCTGGTCTGATGAAACCAATAATGAACTCTTTGGACTGAATGTCAAGCGGCACTTCTGGAGGAAACCTGACACAATCTCTATGGTGAAGCATGGTGGCAGCATCATGCTGTTGGGATATTTTTCAGTGGCAGGGACTGGGAGACTAGTTAGGATTGAGGGAAGGATGAATGGCGCAAAGTCCTGAGATACTTAAACCTGCTCCAGAGTGCCCAGGACCTCAGACCGGAGCGAAGGCTCAACTTCCAACAGGACAATGACCCTAAGCACACAGCCAAGACAACGTAGGAGTGGCTTCAGAACAAGTCTCTGAAATGTCCTTGAGTGGCCCAGCCACTCGATCAAACATCTCTGGAAAAACCTAAAAATAGTTGTGCAGCAACACTCCCCATCCAACCTGACAGAGCTTGAGAGGATCTGCAGAGAAGAAATGGGAGAAACTCCCGAAATACAGGTGTGCCAAGCTTGTAGTGCCATACCCAGGAAGACTTGAGGCTGTAATCGCTGCCAAAGGTGCTTCAAAGTACTGAGTAAAGGGTCTGAATACTTGTACAGTTGAAGTCAGAAGTTTACCTACACCTTAGCCAAATACATTTAAACTCAGTTTACAATTCCTGACATTTAATCCTGGTAAAAATTCCCTTGTTTTAGGTCAGTTAGGATTACCACTTTATTTTAAGAATGTGAAATGTCAGAATAGTAGAGTGATTTATTTCAGCTTTTATTTATTTCACATTCCCAGTGGGTCAGAGGTTTACATACACTCAATTAGTATTTGGTAGCATTGCCTTTAAATTGTTTAACTTGGGTCAAACGTTTTCGGTAGCCTTCCACAAGCTTCCCACAATAAGTTGGGTAAATTTTGGCCCATTCCTCCTGACAGAGCTGGTGTAACGGAGTCAGGTTTGTAGGCCTCCTTGCTTGCACACGCTTTTTTAGTTCTGCCAACAAATGTTCTATAGGGTTGAGGTCAGGGCTTTGTGATGGCCACTCCAATATCTATGATTTTGTTGTCCTTAAGCCATTTTGCCACAACTTTGGAAGTATGCTTGGGGTCATTGTCCATTTGGAAGATCCATTTGTGACCAAGCTTTAACTTCCTGACTGATGTCTTGAGATGTTGCTTCAATATATCCACAATTTTCTTTCCTCATGATGTCATCTATTTTGTGAAGTGCACCAGTCCCTCTTGCAGCAAAGCACCCACACAACATGATGCTGCCACCCCCGTGCTTCACGGTTGGGATGGTGTTTTTATTTTATTTTACCTTTATTTTACTAGGCAAGTCAGTTAAGAACAAATTCTTATTTTCAATGCGGCCTGTTCAGGGGCAGAACGACAGATTTTGTACCTTGTCAGCTCGGGGATTCGAACTTGCAACCTTTCGGTTACTAGTCCAACGCTCTAACCACTAGGCTACCCTTCGGCTTGCAAGCCTCCCCCTTTTCCCTCCAAACATAACGATGGTCATTATGGCCAAACAGTTCTTTTTTTGTTTCATCAGACCAGAGGACATTTCTCCAAACATATGAACTTTGTCCCCATGTGCAGTTGCAAACCGTAGTCTGGCTCTTTTATGGTGGGTTTTGAGCAGAGGTTTCTTCCTTGCCGAGTGGCCTTTCAGTTTATGTCGATATTTGATAGAGGAAATTATGGTTGAAATGATTAATTATGTATACATTATTGATTAGAACCATTTAGTCTAATACTATTATGTTATGGTATGAAAAGTATGAATTCTTGGTTAAGCTGTTACTGAAAATGTAAGCAGAACGAATTAATTGTCTGTGCCTCTTGGGAGGTTTAAGGGGGAGAGGTGATATAGCTTTTCAGACAAGATAAGAATGTTTGGGTTATGTTCGATTAGGGGAGAAAAAGTATATCTTTTAGACAGATTGGAATGTCTGTTTTATGAGGGGAGTAGAAGATCTCCAGGCCTGAGTATACTACGCTATTGTAAGGATGGGAGAGAGTGTGAAACTGATGACGTAATTTTATGTTCTCTCTTTAAAATGTAATGTTCTTTGTATTTTGGGTCAGTACTCATCAATAATAAATGCTGAACTTGTTTTTAAGACTGGTCTCTTACTAATTCATGCAAATGATAAACTTACAACTTATCATGAAATAGATAAGAGTGTGAATTTGGTTTTGGCTGCAAAATACTCAGGAATCTAGAATTCCTCTATCAATATTGGACTCATTTTACTGTGGATATACAGTGGGGGGAAAAAGTATTTAGTCAGCCACCAATTGTGCAAGTTCTCCCACTTAAAAAACCTTGTGAAGACTTACAGAAAACGTTTGACCTCTGTCATTGTCAACAAAGGGTATATAACAAAGTATTGAGATAAGAATTGTCAATAACAAATGTTTATTTTCCACCATAATTTGCAAATAAATTCATTAAAAATCCGATTTTCTGGATTTTTTTCCCTCATTTTGTCTGTCATAGTTGAAGTGTACCTATGATGAAAATTACAGGCCTCTCATCTTTTTAAGTGGGAGAAATTGCACAATTGGTGGCTGACTAAATACTTTTTTGCCCCTCTGTAGATACTTTTGTACCCGTTTCCTCCAGCATCTTCACAATGTCCTTTGCTGTTGTTCTGGGATTGATTTGCACTTTTCGCACCAACGTACGTTCATCTCTAGGACACAGAATGAGTCTCCTTCCTGAGTGGTATAACAGCTGTGTGGTCCCATGGAGTTTATACTTGCGTACTATTGTTTGTACAGAAGAACATGGTACCTTCAGGTGTTTGGAAACTACTCCCAAGGATGAACCAGACTTGTGGAGGTCTACAATTCTTTTTCTGAGGTCTTGGCTGATTTCTTTTGATTTTCCCATGATGTCAATCAAAGAGACTGAGTTTGAAGGTAGGCCTTGAAATACATCTCCACCTCCAATTGACTCAAATGATGTCAATTTGTCTGTCAGAAGCTTCTAAAACCATGAAATCATTTTATGGAATTTTACAAGCTGTTTAAAGGCACAGTCAACTAGTGTATGTAAACTTCTGACCCACTGGAATTGTGATAGGTTATTTCACTGTCTGAACAATTGTTGGAAAAATTACTTCATGCACAAAGTAGATGTCCTAACAGACTTGCCAAATCCATAGTTTGTTAACCAGACATTTGTGGCGTGTTTGAAAGACGAGTTTTAATGACTCCAACCTAGGTGTAACCTAACTTCAACTGTATGTAAATGTGACTTCTGTAAAAAAAATATATAAATGTGCAAAGAAATTCTAAACCCGTTTTTGCTTTATAATTATGGGGATGTGTGTGCAGATTAAGGGGGGGAATATTTCATCCGTTTAAGAATACGGTTAAGGTAAACAAAATGTGGAAAAGTGAAGGGGTCTGAATACTTTCTGAATGCACTGTAAATCAATAAATATATCCGTTTAGAAAAGGTTAATGGTACAAGACTGTACATATCTGGCTGTGATGGCAAAAAAAAATCACTAGATACCCCATCGAGCAATGCGGGTAGAGGCTGTCCGTTGTCACAGTTCCAAGACCAGTCAGAAACGTCCAGCTAACCCTAAATGACTCCGGTGGAGCTCAAAACGGAACTTGGATCTGCGATAAAGGCACATTATGCAGAAATCGCTCCGCCATTTCCTAGTAGAAACATTGAATAGTTTGCCGAATTTCAGTTCGACAAAACAAAGTATAGAGGATCATTGTACCATCGAAACCGCTGAAATATTTTAAATAACCACATTGTACGCAAAAACAAAACTTCAGACTGGGAAGCATAGAAATAGTGCAAATAGAACAGATCCACCACTTAGACGTTCAATGAGTGACAGATATAACTAACATTTCTGTGAATTTGGTTGGTCACCCAAAAAGTTAAATATTTTACTTTAATTAAGTAGCAATATGCTTCGCCACCGTTGTCTTACGGCACGACAGATAGCTCGAACCAGCAGCCATGACTATTCAACTAAACAATGCATTTAAGTTTAGTTCCAGCGAAAAAGTTGCATAATTGTGTGACTCGTTACGTCAATGCAGTATTTAAGAAGTTTGGCCAAGATGACTAAAACCAGCATTGTTAAACTAGCCAGCTAGCTTAACCATGGAAAACCGTGTAAAACAAACTCGGGACAGGATCTAGCTGGGCGCACTTGGCGAGTTCAGGAGTTTTAATGCCCTGATATCAGGAGCTGGCGGCAAAAAGTTTGATTCAACAATTCAGTCTGGAACAAATGCATCAGATGACATTTGAGATGAATCAATATACAAACCCTGAAACTATCAATAGTGTAGTGTCTTAACACTTAGTACTTATTTATATAATAAGAAAGACTCGGAATATAAAGCAATTGAACTGGAGCTTCACATTTACTCAAGAGTTAGTACCAGAATAACATAGAACAACACTGCGCATGACCAAGGGTGCTCCATCCTTAAAGGGGACATCAGTAATTAACAGAACATAACAAATAGTATAACAATGTTTGCTTTCACCATTCATTTTCTGGATTCAGGTTAAGTACAGTGGAGGATGATGAGGGGAGGACAGCTCATAATAATAGGTTGGAATGGAGTCAATTGAATGGCATCGATCAGAGGGGTTGGGTTAAATGCGGGAGACATTTCACTTGAATGCTTTCCGTTGTGCAAATATCAAAGCTATAACTATAAACTAACCCAAAATAAGGTCGTTTACAGTGGGAGCAAATGAAGCAGTGCGTAGAACCAGTAAGGAGGTGAGCAAAGCCACGCAGGAGCTAGCAAGATCCTATTGATGCGTTGTAGCATGATTAATGCTGTGATTCTGATGCATTCAAATGTATAGCACCTGAAGCATGCGCCGTGCACGTTACATGCTCCTGCGCATGCTTCAGATGATAACTCTGAACACACTTGCGCTACCAGCGCTTTGAAAAGTTGATGTAATTACAATTCTGTACATATAGTGGATAAAGGGCCAACCGCATGGTCGGACAACCAGTAAAGTGCAGGCTTTGTAGAGGTCATGAGAGGAAACTTTCCTGATTCAAACGCTCAATGCTGCCGACGTAGAATTCAATGTCGGCTTTCCAGGCAATATGTGATTATGTCCATGCCAAACTGAGTTATCCACGATGAGTCCTTTATACCTATGATCTGGCCAAAATGGCAAATATTTTTTATAACGATGGAGTTGCTAGCCAGCTAAAGATAGTAAATACACAAGCTAGCTATCAAAGTAGCAATAACAATTATTGCAGGCACCACACACGATATACTCACCAAAACGATATAAAATACGGTAAACAAAATCCAGAACGTTTATTTAGCCATTAAGCTCGTAGTTTCCAGTTCCAACGCAAAGCACTATGGGTAACAGTCTTCTTCGTTGGTCATGGCAGCGGGTACATTAGTGAGGCATACCGCCATCTAGGCTACTGGAGTACCGCGCCTCAGCTAGTCCATTAAAAACAAATTATTTACAATGACAGCCTGCCCCAGCCGACACTGGGCCAATTGTGCACCGCCCTATGGGCCTCTCTATGGCCGGTTGAGAATGGAATGGAATTGAACCAGGGTCTGTAGGGACGCCTCTAGCACCGAGATGCAGCGTCTTACACCGCTGTGCCACTCAGGAGTTCTCTTCTCACTAGAAGTTGTGCAACAGTGGTAGGCAAACATACATACAGGCTCCCAAGTTGCGCAGCGGTCTGAGGCACTGCATCTCAGTGCTAGAGTCGTCACTACAGACACCCTGGTTCAAATCCAGACTGTAGCACAACCGGCTGTGATTAGGAGTCCTATAGGGCGGCGCTCAATTGGCACAGTGTCACCCGGGTTGGGCCATCATTGTAAACAAGAATTTGTTCTTAACTGACTTAGATAAATAAAGGTTAAAATGGGTTTCAGTCGTGATTTTACAGCCAAGTAATTTAAACTCCTACGAGCAATACTCTTGGTTTGCAGCGGTGAGTCTACAACAAAAAATAACTTATGTAGAAAGTCAAATCATTTATTCATGGTTCCAATTACATATTTCAGTGATTACCAGCTGAATAACAAACTTATTACAAACAAATGACAAGCGTGCTGCCTCTACACATCTTTCACCTTATCGCCATCTCTATGTACTCCCTCTATCACTTGGCCATATCTATGAGACTCTGTAGGGATGTAGGGACCCAGGTCTTCTCTCCCTGTACGAAGACCACTCCTCTGTCTATGTAGATGACGATACGTCCAAAGGTGTACAGCTGTTTGCCCTCGTGGCGTTTGGCAACCAGCGGCATGAAGACAATGTTGTTCTCCTCCGCCTTGGTCTGGATCAGGTCTTTGAAGTTGGTGGGCAGGCTGGCACCAATGCCTCGCTGCGCCACGCTCTCAGCATCCCGGCGCTCCTGCAGAGCCTCGTACTGGAAGTCTTTACGACGCTCTGTGTGTGTGAGGTATGCTATGTTCTCACGGGCACCAGGCTGCATGTACCCCCCACCTGCAGAAAGAGAAGGGTGCGTGTGTATCATATTAACCTATGCCAAAGGTCGGTGATCAATTCATGTTGTTTGGAACTGTGTGTGTGTGTAATACGAACCAAGGCCAGAGGAGACAGCGCGGTTCATGATGTCCAGAGCTTCGTTGAACTTGTCCTTAACGAGTGGCTGAGCCAGAACAGCATCACTGAATATGGACTTCCAGCCCAGGTACCACTTTGTAATCTCCTCATAGTTAGGACTGTTACTGAGCCACGAACACAGCACCTACACAAACAGACAAACACACAAATCAATTATCTCCGCATAGTTAAGAACATTTACAGACTATTTAGGCCTAAAAAAAAACAGCACAGGTAAACACATCAGGAGTAAGTCAATTATCATTAAGCACAACCTCTGTGCTCTCTCACACACATACATACCTGTAGCCACTTGGAGAAGAAGTGTTTGTCCAGCAGTGATACGAGGCTGGAGGGAGACAGCATGCCCTCCCAATCCAACACCCAATTGAACGGCTCCATCTGCTGCTGGTGAGGATTTATTACCAGCTCCCCCAGACACAGAGCTATAGGGAAGGAGAGTACGAAGTAAGAAACTACTGTTCTACTATCCAGTAATATTTGTCTGCGTCCCCATTTTGGCACCCCATGTCCTTTATAATGCACTACTTATGAACAGAGTTTGTCAAAAGTAGTGCACTATCTTGGGAAGAAGGTGACATTTGGGACGCAGTCAGCGTAGTGTCATTCAGCGTAGTGTCATTCAGCTGGCTTCAGGGGCCACTGAAGGTAAGTGTGTGTATGTTTACCTAGTTTAGGGATTATGTTTTTGACCATGAAGGCCTCCCAGGCACCGGGCGTGAACACGTCTCTCCATGGTTGGAGGATGAGGCGGGCGGAGCCGTCACTCGGGTGCCAGCGCTGCAGCGCATTGGCCAGTTTACTGCGGATGGGCGGGTAGAGAGGCTCCAGCCGTGATTGGAGCAGAGGCAGCCAGGGGTGGAGCCAGGAGTGGATGGGCACTGTGTCTGTCAGGGGGTTCCAGCTATCCACCTATGAAAGAGAAGGAGTGGGGGTAGAAAGAGTGCGTTCATTATGTTTATGGTTCTGGGTAGAAAAAAGTGACATTTTGAGCTACCCCACCAAGACCAAACTACTACTACTTTACAGTTGTGAAATGTTTCTTCCTTTCTTAACAGAAAGCTTGGCACCACATCACGAGACTTCATCTTTGTATCACTGGTATAGCACTGATGCGTGTGTGATTCTACCTCTCTCTGCAGCCTGGGGAAGAGGAGTTGTTCCAGGAGGTGGTTTAGTATCCAGAGGGGCAGCAGAGGGGCCCAGACCTCCACACAGTCCACCATGGGTCCTACCATGCGAGGCTGCCACCCCGACACACACACTCGCAGCACAGGGATCCACACCTCCCACAGCAGCCTGTACACACACACACGTTATATTCACTCGCATAAGGCTTGACATTCTGGTATTTTTCCCACTTGCCCACTGTGCACACACAGACACACACCTCTGAGGTGTGAAGTGGTATTGATTTACCTGTGGTATGGGTCCATGTGTGCTTCAGGGGCGTTGGCGTGGTGAAGCTGATCAGACTCCAGGATGGCTCGCCACTGACCCACCTCCTCCAGACCATATGAGCTGTCCTACAGACAAACAGCACAAACAGCAGGACTCCAGCAGGAGTGGAGGGAACTAGGAGTACATGCAAGTGTTTTCATGCACTCGGTGGTGCTTCCACAACTAAAAGGTGGAGTACGCAAGGGAGTGTGTGTGTGTGTGTACCTTGAGAGGATCCCATGTGCGTAGTTTCTCTCGGAGTAGTGGATGTACTACAGCCGCAGCCAGATCTCCCAAACCTAGAGTCTTGTACTCCTCATAGAACTCACTCTGTAGAGTCTCAAAAACACCAGCACACTCCTAGAGAGAGAGAAAGGGGGAGTAAAATACAATAAAGAAAAGTTTGTACCACAAGGTTCAATACTGGGACCATTGTTATTCTCCATCTTGAAAAATGACCTGTCCCGAGAGAGCACAAACATGTGTACCTGCAGGCTGGGTCCTACCCCGGGTGCAGTCTCCCCGTTCTGAAAGCGATCCACCAGCTGCAGTACTGCCTCTAGCCTCTGGATGGCATCCCGTTCCGTTCCGAGCCTCGTCTGCAGACCGGAGCTCTCGTGGCTTAGAGTCACCACCACATCACGCTCATGCTGCAGACGCCGTGAGGACTACAGACAGACAGGGGAATATAGTGTGAGTTTATATGAGTTTCTGAACTCTGGAAATAGTGTTATAGTAAATCAGTGAGGTGTGTTGTCTCAGAAGCAGAAAGTTGTGTATCCTAGGGGTTAGGGGTTACCTGTAGTATGTCTTGTTCCGTCAGGTCGATCAGTAGTTGCAGGTTGTGTTCCAGCTCTGGCAGGGCAAAGCCAGACGTCTTCTGCTCACGTGTGGCCACGCTCAGTGGAGCCTCCTCTGGTACACTGAGTTTGTTAGTCATCTGACTGTAGCTGTAATACACCTTCTGTTCCCTGCCTGTCATATCTATCACCTAGAGAGAGGTGGGGAGCATTTTTTCTTCTTAAATTATAAAATTCAAGCGTTTAAATCAGTTTCTGGATACTTAAATGTGTAACTGTGTGTGTGTGTGTGTGCGCAAGTGTCCCCCACCTTGACCTGAGCCAGTTCTCCAGCGGGTGTCTGTGTGGTCCGTCCAGCCAGCTTGCCTTTAGCCTTCAGCTCATCTACAGTCCTGTAGGAATACTTTGGTTTCTTCTTCCCTCCACCACCTGCAGGGTCCCTACGCCACTGACCTAGTTCCCTTTGGAACTCCTAGAAAAAGGGGGATAAAGGTATGTTAAATCAAATTTTATTAGTCACATGCGCAGAATACAACAGGTTACAGTGAAATGCTTACTTACTAGTCCCTAACCAACAATGCAGTACAAATAAGAATAAGAAATACAAGTAATTAAAGAGCAGAAGTAAAATAACAATAGCAAGACTATATACAGGGGGGTACCGGTACAGAGTTAATGTGTGGGGGCACCGGTTAGTCGATGTACATGTAGGTAGAGTTATTGAAGTGACTATACAGAGGGGACAATGCAAATAGTCTGGGTAGCCATTTTATTAGATGTTCAGGAGTCTTATAGCTTGAGGGTAGAAGCTGTTTGAAAGCCTCTTGGACCCAGACTTCGCGCTCCAGTACCGCTTGCCGTGCGGTAGCAGAGAGAACCGTCTATGACTAGGGTGGCTGGAGTCTGACCATTTTAGGGCCTTCCTCTGACACCGCCTGGTATAGAGGTCCTGGATGGCAGGAAACTTTGCCCCAGTTATATACTGGGCCGTACGCACTACCCTCTGTAGTGCCTTGCGGTCGGAGGCTGAGCAGTTGCCATACCAGGCAGTGATGCAACCCGTCAGGATGCTCTCGATGGTGCAGCTGTAGAACTTTTTTAGGATCTGAGGACCCATGCCAAATTTGTTCAGTCTCCTGAGTAGGAATAGGTTTTGTCGTGCCCTCTTCACAACTGTCTTTGTGTGCTTGGACCATGATAGTTTGTTGGTGATGTAGACACCAAGGAACTTGAAGCTCTCAAGCTGCTCCACTACAGCCCCGTCAATGAGAATGGGGGCGTGCTCGGTCCTCTTTTTCCTGTAGTCCACAATCATCTCCTCCATCTCCTGTCTTGATCACTTTGAGGGAGAGGTTTTGTCCTGGCACCACACAGCCAGATCTCTGACCACCTCCCTATAGGCTGTCTCGTCATTGTCGGTGATCAGGACTACCACTGTGGTGTCATCAGCAAACTTAATGATGGTGTTGGAGTCGTGCCTGGCCGTGCAGTCACGAGTGAACAGGGAGTACAGGAGACCTAGCACATACCCCTGAGGGTCCCCTGTGTTGAGGATCAGCGTGGCGGATGTGTTGTTACTTACTCTTACCACCTGGGGGCGGCCCGTCAGGCAGTCCAGGATCCAGTTGCAGAGGGAGGTATTTAGTCCCAGGGTCCTTAGGTTATTGATGAGCTTTGAGGGCACTATGGTGTTGAATGCTGAGCTGTAGTCAATGAACAGCATTATCACATAGGTGTTCCTTTTGTCCAGGTGGGAAAGGGCAGTGTGGAATGCAATAGAGATTGCATCATCTGTGGATCTGTTAAGGCGTTATGCAAATTGGAGTGGGTCTAGAGTTTATGGGATAATGGTGTTGATGTGAGCCATGACCAGCCTTTCAAAGCACTTCATGACTACAGACATGAGTGCTTCGGGTCAGTAGTAATTTAGGCAGGTTACCTTAGTGTTTTTGGGCACAGGGACTATGGTGGTCTGCTTAAAACATGTTGGTATTACAGAGTCAGACAGGGAGAGGTTGATAATGTCAGTGAGACACTTGTCAGTTGGTCAGCGCATGCTTGCAGTACATGTCCTGGTAATCCGTCTGGCACTGCGGTCCTGTGAATGTTTACCTGTTTGAAGGTCTTACTCACATCGGGTCCAGAGAGCGTGATCACAGTCTTCCCAGAACAGCTGGTGCTCTCATGCATGTTTCAGTGTTATTTGCCTCGAAGCGAGCATAAAGTAGTTTAGCTCGTCTAGTAGGCTCCTGTCACTGGGCAGCGCTTGGCTGTGCTTCCCTTTCTAGTCTGTAATGGTTTGCAAGCCCTGCCACATCCGACGAGCGTCAGAGCCGGTGTAGTACGATTCGATCTAAGTCCTGTATTGACGCTTTGCCTGTTTGATGGTTCGGAGGGCATAGCGGGATTTTTTTATAAGCTTCCGGGTTAGAGTCCCGGTCCTTGAAAGCAGCAGTCACTGTGGGGACGACGTCCTCCATGTACTTATTGATAAAGCCAGTGATTGATGTGGTGTAATCCTCAATGTCATCGGAAGAATCCCAGGAACATATTCCAGTTTGTGCTAGCAAAATAGTCCTGTAGCTTAACATCTTCATCTGACCACTTTTTTATTTGATCGAGTCACTGTTGCTTCCCGCTTAAATTTTTGCTTGTAAGCAGGAATCAGGAGGATAGAATTATGGTCAGATTTGCCAAATGGAGGGCGATGGAGAGCTTTGTATGCGTCTCTGTGTGTGTAGTAAAGGTGGTCCAGAGTTTTGTTTCCCTCTGGTTGCACATTTAACATGCTGCTAGAAATTTGGTAAGACCGATTTAGGTTTCCCTGCATTAAAGTCCCCGGCCACATCAAGGAGCACCGCCTCTGGGTGAGCGTTTTCCTGTTTGCTTGTGGCGGAATACAGCTCATTGAGTGCGGTTTTAGTGCCAGCGTCGGTCTGTGGTGGTATGTAAACAGCTACAAAAAATACATATGAACACACTATCTACCAAGAGTTGTCTACAGCTTATCATGAGATACTCTACCTCAGGCGAGCAAAGGCATACATCATTAAACCAGGTACAGATGTTGTGCTCACAAATCTAAAAGGACCGAATAGGGGAGAGGAATATAGTGGAAAGGTCATCACTGCATTGTTTATACCTAACCAGTCCCTTTCAGATCTGTGCTCAGACTACAGAAGTGGTTGAGGATGGGGAGAAACAGAAAGAGAGAGCTACCTTCTCCTCCTCCTCCTCGGAGTCAACCACAGGGAAGTCCTGTAGTGACTGTTTGGTTCTCTCGTTGCCGTAGGCGCCCACCGCCCCCTTTCCCTTCCGAAGCTTTGCCTCGATGGGATTCAAAATACCTTAGGAGAGAGGGTTTAGAGGTCAGACCTGAGGAGAGAGGCAGCATTCGAAAGAGGACTTTTGAACCTTAACAGAAGAATTAGCAGAATTCCCCTCTCTCATTCTCTCTCTCTCTCATACTCACCCTGGGCGTTTTTCCCCAGTCCTTTCCCTGGTACATAGCCCATCTTCTGGAGGAGTTTCTGGCCAATCCCCTTGGTGTGTTTCTCCCAAGTGCCCAAGTCTCCTCCAGCTCGGATACCGGCCGCAAACCCCGTCCTCTGGGACTGGCTATTGCCACGGAAATGACCACCCTGGAGAAATCAGACAGAAGAGGGAAAGACAGAGTTAACCATGCAAGTAAGACTAAATCAATCCTCCTAATAATTCTGTCTATTGGTCATTAATATGTGATTCTGTGTTGAACCTTTGATTCACAGAACCTAATGCTCCTTCAAGGTCCCATAAAACACACACCACATACACCTACCGTCTGCAGTTTCTTAGGTGCAATGTCGCGGGGTGGGGGTTGGGCAGGGGGAGTGTTGTCATTGTCAGAGTCATCTGACCCTCCATCTATCTGCTGCTGTTGTTGCTTCTCCTCTGCTGCAGACTTGCGTAGCCCAGCACTCACAAAACTCACAGGGGCAGAGTAGTCCTTAGACCTGGGATTAAGAGTAGACACAGACCCAATGAAGACCATGAGATTGTTACATCCATCTCTGCCACCGTCTCCTCTTTCTGAATGTGTGTGTAGTTCAGTCATCAGCATTTTATCAGGTGGACAGTGTACAGGAACCAGCCTCCTACCTCTTCCCTCCGAAGCTGGGTCTCTCATCGTCGGAGTCTCCCCTCTCTGCCCAGATGCCATAGACGGCCTCCTCTTTGGTCTGTCTGTGTCTGCGACGCTCCGGGTTAAACTCATTGGCCAGGTCCCATTCTGTCACCTCAAACTTCTCTACCTCCACCCCCTCATCCTCCTCCTCTCCCTGCCGTCCGTACAGGTGGGACATAGACATGGCTGGGTCTCTGAGAAGAAAACAGTTATTCAAGCCTTCATCGTTAAGGAATAGTTAACAGAAATTACCCAGTCACTTCCTCATATGGACGATTAAAACGTAGGTAGTGCATACACTGTAGTCTATGGACTACACTTTTTAGAAAGTAACATAGTAACGTTAGGTATTTATTGTCTGGACTTGCTTGCTTTATGGCGAAACAACTGAAGTGATATGACCCTGTTTGCATGCAGAATATACAAGTTGACATTGATAAAGCTGATTTAGATATAGTATATAGTGTTAGCTAGTTATATATTAATTCTAGCTACCAAACTAGCTAGTCTAACGTCGTCATGGGACAGCGGGTTTCCTGCTCTGGCTATGCGTCGTTGGAGGGACCAGCTCGATTTACATGTCTAGGAAAGTACATTGAACTTAATGACTTACCTGAACTGCTCAGTTGTTGCAACTATCGATGAACGCAAAAATATATGGACAATGTGTACCGCTATCGAGCTAGCATTGTAACGAAGACGAAACCCCAAGTACTTCCCCTTGACAAATATTACACCGGAAGCAAAATGGGTTTGCGTGCGCCACTTTCAAAACAGTCCCCCCTGTGTTGCCAGAAATACTAGCTACTAACTTTGTTTTATTCATTTTCCCTACGATTATACAATTAGTGACAGTATCATTATCATAAATTCATGAGTCTTATACCTGTGTTGGTTAGGTGAGCTGTTGTGTGGATGTAGATAAGCGAACTATTCCAGATGCCGAACAGCGGTGAGGAGTGGCAGGTGGCCCGGCGACGGAAGGGAGCAGGCCGCAGAGGGAAGATTCCTCACACGGCCTGTCATGAACCTGGACACGCCGACGCTGTGGACATAGATAGGACCAAACAAAGGATCACAGAAACCATGTAAGAAGAACAAAGCTATTAAAATCAAGGATTATCCTGACTGTTCCCATATGTCATTCACTGTACTGTATTGTACAAAGGTGGACAGTAGGCCTATCTAATCACAGCAGTTGGCACAAAAACATAACTGTGTTTCTTTATTTTTCCCATTGTAGGGCTGAACTGAGGTGTGCAGACTTCTGGTTTGAGTGGAGAGGTGCGTAACAGAACTCTAATGGATGATCTTGTTCTGTATCCGGTCCCATTTGGCCAGTCCCATAACTTCCAGCCTCTACCAATAGCGACACAATAAACCTGAAAGAATTGGATAAGTGTAAACACTATGGTAATAGAGTTCTTTCCTTTCTCAGATCGACTGACGACTGTGGCTAAGGCAGACTCCCCAGAGGTTGGAGGGGACCCAGCAGCAGGCTCTGACCCAAGACCTGAGGGTGGGGACCGGGCCCGGGAGGCCCCTAGCGGCCCACTGGAGTGTGTGTGTTATGGTCTGGGCTCCTTCTCTTGCTGTGTGACAGCTCGTTACCAACTAGCTATGCTGCTATTGATTCTGGAGTCACTACAGGTACTCGTTCTGTCTCTCAAGACCTAAGACACGGCCTAAAGACACCGCTTCACTGTATTCCTCCTGTCCCACTCTAGATTCCCATGAAGAAGTGCAGTGTGTAATGGGAAAGGGGGATACCTGGTCAGTTGTACAACTGAATGCATTCAACTGAAATGTGTCTTCCGCATTTTACCCAACACCTCTGAATCAGAGAGGTGTGGAGGGCTGCCTTAATCGACCCTATATTCCATACTATACTGTGTGTAATGTATACTGTATTCCTGTCTAGATCCCTATGGAGTGGTGCAGTGTATACGACCCTGTGTTTTCCTCAGGGGAGATGGAGGTACTGAGACAGCTTGGCCTCAACGTGCTGACTGAGAACGAGGTGTGTGTGGAAGAAATACAGAACACAATTTTTGTCTCTGCAGATGGACTAATGAAATGCTATTGTATTCATGTGTGTGATGTCATTAGGAGGGGAAGCGAGCAGTGTCGAGGCCAACTCTTTTCTACCTGATGCATTGTGGGAAGGCTCTGTACAACAACCTGCTGTGGAAGAACTGGAGTAGAGATGCACTGCCTCTACTGACTATCATAGGAAACAGCTTTGCAGGCATACAGGACAGGTGTGTGTGTGTGTGTGTGTGTGTGTGTGTGTGTGTGTGTGATCCTCTAACGATCGTCTTTCCTTCAGGATGATTCAGAGAGAACTCCAGAGAGACTACAGCTACATAGCACACGTATCCTTTGAAACTAAGTACAGTGTCATAAGAAAATAGATATACAATAGAAATGCAGTATAGCTACATATGATCCACTGTCTATGGAGTTATTTGACCCTTAACCCCCCCCTGTGTGTGTCAGGCTGTGTGTGTGTGTGAGGAATGGCCCCTTCCATGCCCGTCCCGACTCCTGGACATCTTCAATGACACTGCCCTCATCACCTTTAAGCCCAGCAGCCTCTGCAAACTCCCACAATCAGCCTGGAGGGAAGCACCAGAGCCCCAATACCAACACTGCCCCGATCTGGAGATCATACAGAGGCCCACAGAGATGAGAGGGGTGGAGGATGAAGGAATCACTGTGGACTCTGTGGTTCCCAGTGAAATGAGAGGATAACAATGATTTTTTTGTTGCCCTTGTAATCCTTTGGTGGGACATTTTCTTTTTGGGGTAAATTTATTTTCAGGGTGGAAAAATGGGTTAAGCTTAAACTTAAACTAGATATAAAGTATGTAGAAAAGTCAATGAACATCTATATTTTTTAATAATATAATCTTTGAGAACTAACAATCACCAAAATAAAAGCTAGACAGGGAGAATTGAAAATTCCAAAAACTGTATTCCTTTTGTTATTATGTTTGAACAAAAGAACACAGCATTATCCATGGTGAAATGCATAGAATTGCAGGAAACTAGCTTTAAAACTGCAACATTGTCTCTCAGCTCCATGGCAGAATATATAGAATCGCAGGAAATTAGCTTTAAAACGGCCAAAAACATTCTCCGCTCCATGGAGACATTTGTTGACTTGCAGGAAATTGGCTTATTTTTTGATACAACGCCAAGATAGGGTCCTCTAAAATGTAGCCACGCCGACGGTCATCTGTGCTCATTACTACAGCAAACCACGCCCACCCCTAAGCCCCTTTTTGATCCAGGAAAAACCCTGGATAGGATGGTGGATACTGGACATAAGCCAAGTCGGATTCACTTCCACAGTTGGAAAATCTGGCAGAAGTGTGTGAGTGCTGTGGACCTGTGTGTGTTTGTTGATATGTGGAATGTATGTATGTTATCAAATTTGGAAGAAGAATACATTTTTTTTTTTTAAAGAACAATTACCAGACTGCCTCTTTTTCCCAATGTTTTTATTATTTTGGTTCAGTTGTGTTCGTGTAAACATTCAGTTTTATGCTGTTATAACATTTGATTTATCTGTAACTAAATTAGACAACAGCAGTAAGAAAAACACTGGTTTGTTTAACAGTCAAGAGTAAAAATGTTTAATATTGAAAAAAAAGCAACACAAAGTGTAGCCCTCTCTCAGTATCCCTAAAGAAACCACCAGGTCAAGGACAATGGTACACTTCTATATTCTCTTTCTGCTTTTGTTTTTCATCTCATCCTCCACAGCTCTCTACTCTAAAGATTCTGAACCAGCTGAATCAACAGCACCGTTAATAAGTTACCACCTTGTTGGCAGCTGCCTGTCTGTCCTATGACTCCTCTCTATGGTCATTTGCTCTTTTTAATTATTATTATTTTTTCCTTTATTTAACTAGGCAAGTCAGTTAAGAACAAATTATTATTTTCAATGACGGCCTAGGAACGGTGGGTTAACTGCCTTGTTCAGGGGCAGAACGACAGATTTTTACCTTGTCAGCTAGGGGATTTGATCTTGCAACCTTCCGCTTACTAGTCCAATGCTCTAACCACTAGGCTCTTATGATGGTCCCTCCCTCTCTGTCTTCACTCTGACACCACTGTTCCATTAGCTAGCATCTTGCCCGCTGCTGTGTGTAAATAAACCAGTGTTTATTTTGTTTGGCTGATGGTCGTCGAGGAGTCCCTGTTCGCAAAGACCTCCTGAGGCTTGGTCATTGCTGGTGCTTGGCGTTCCGTTCAAACCGCTGACCTTATCTGACGCTGGCTTCTCATTGGCTACCTCCACATCGTTGTCTGATTGGTTTCCCTCTGATTCTAAACCTCCATTTTGTCTCAGACTCTGACTGTCCTCTAAACAGTCTCTGACTGGCTCAGTTTGCATTTCCTCTGTAGCCATCAGGTTTGCCTCTCCATCCTCTGTCCCTGTGTGCTGCTCAGCCTCTGGGGCAGCTCTGTCTTCATCTCCATCTCTTTCACTGGATTCTACTACAGCTCCACTCTCTACTGCTTTACTCTCTGCTGCTGACCCCTCTACTATGCTCGTTACTACTGATCCCACATCTACGGACCAGTCATTGGCCTCCAGTTGATGGCTGTCCACTGTCTGTTTGTCGGCTGTGTTCTTCTCTGGATCTACCTCTTCTGGGAGCTCCTCACTGGTGGTCTCCTGGACTACCCCATCCTCCTCTTCCTCTCTTTCAGGGGTCTTCACTTCCTTTCCGTTCACTGTTTTTGTGTGTGTGTTGTCTGGTTTGGCATTAGCGGCCTCCTCTGCCTCTCTCTGTTCCATCAGCTTCTGTTTGAACTCCAGGAGCCTGTCACTAAGAGACCAGACCACGCTTAGATTTGTGTCTGCCAATATCATTTTGGTAATAAATGAATACATATATATTAATACAATTGGTTACCTGTGGCTTGGTGTCCTGATGCCTGTGACCAGGGCCAGCTGCTCCAGAGTGGTCTCAGCTGAGGGAGACAGAGACTGCCCCTGGGGAGAGAGGAGACAGGCAGAAGGGAATTTAATGGTCACCTTCTCTGGACCTTTATTTAGTACACAAAGAGAACAGAATAAGGTTTATTACCTCAGCTGTGAGCGGGTTCCCGCCTTGCCTCAGAGAGCGTTCCACACGCACTGCTTGCTGGGTAATGGAACGCAGGAACTCATAGCTGCAACGTCTCTGGGGGTGGTCCTCACCATACTGACAGAGACAACAGGGTTACACACAGACACACCTATGTGAGAATGCTGTTAATTGACTACAGCTCAGCGTTCAACACCATAGTGCCCACGAAGCTCATCACTAAGCTAAGGACCCTGGGACTAAACACCTCCCTCTGCAACTGGATCCTGTACTTCCTGACGGGCCGCCCCCAGGTGGTAAGGGTAGGGCAACAACATGTCTGCCACGCTGATCCTCAATACTGGGGCCCCTCAGGGGTGTGTACTTAGTCCCCTCCTGTACTCCCTGTTCACCCACGACTGTGGCCACCCAGAACTGTGTGGCCAAACACGACTCTAACACCATCATTAAGTTTGCTGACGACACAACAGTGGTTGCCTGATCACCGACAACGATGAGAGCCTATAGGGAGGAGGTCAGAGACCTGGCCGTGTGGTGCCAGGACAAAAACCTCTCCCTAAATCTAAGCAAGACAAAAGAGCTGATCGGGGACTACAGGAAAAGGTGGACCAACAGGCCCCCATTAACATCAACAGGGCTGTAGTGGAGCAGGTCAAGCGTTTCAAGTTCCTTGGTGTCCACATCACCAACGATCTGTCATGGTCCAAACACAACAAGACAGTCGTGAAGAAGGCACGACAAAACCTTTTCCCCCTCAGGAGACTGAAAAGATTTGGCATGGGTCCCCAGATCCTCAAAAAGTTATACAGCTGCACCATCGAGAGCATCCTGACTGGTTGCATCAGGGCCTGGTATGGCAACTGCTCGGCATCTGACCGTAAGGCACTACAGAAGGTAGTGCATACAGCCCAGTACATCACCAGGGCCAAGCTTCCTGCAATCCAGGACGTATATAATAGGCAGTGTCAGAGGAAAGCCCATAAAATTGTCAAGACTCCAGTCCCTCAAGTCATAGACTGTTTTCTCTTCTACCGCATGGCAAGCGGTACCGGAGCACCAAGTCTAGGACCAAAAGGCTCCTTAACAGCTTCTACCCCCAAGCCATAAGACTGCTGAACAGCTTCTACCCCCAAGCCATAAGACTGATGAACAGCTTCTACCCCCAAGCCATAAGACTGATGAACAGCTTCTACCCCCAAGCCATAAGACTGCTGAACAGCTTCTACCCCCAAGCCATAAGACTGCTGAACAATTAATCAAATGGCTGCTGGACTATTACATTGACCCCCCAAAAAAAAATTTTTGTTTTGTTCACTGCTGCTACTCGCTGTTTACTAACTATGCATAGTCACTTCACCCCTATCTACATGTACAAATGACCTCTAACCTGTACCCCTGCACACTGACTTGGTACTGGTACCCCCTGTATAAAGCCTTGTTATTGTTATGTTATTATGTTACTTTTTATTATTTTTTACTTCAGTTTATTTGGCAAATATCTTCTTAACTCTTCTTGAACTGCACTGTTGGTTAAGGGCTTGTAAGTAAGCATTTCACGCTAAGGTCTACACTTTTTGTATTCGGCGCATGTGACAAATAAAGTTTGATTTGACACACACACACACACACACACACACACAGAGAGAGTATGCTAGGTACAGACCAGGCTGGTGAAGGCAGACAGAGCTTCTTTCTCGTGGTTCATGGCAGAACGATAGTCTCCCACTCCACACATCCACTGGGACAACAGATGCTGACTGGAGAGATGGGGGAGATAGAGTGATTGCGTAGTGACTTGGCTGATTGGTTAATTGATTGATTGGTTGAGAGAGTGAGGGATTTAAGCACTTGATACCTGAGAGCAGTGTGCATGTCGGTGGGGCCAAAGAAGGAAGTGTTGATTTTGAGTGCGTTCTGTAGGAACTGCCCTGCTTGTTCGCTCGGCAACACCAAACCTAGACAGCTCTGAGAGAGAGGGAGAGCGTTTAGTCTCCTCTAACAGGTCTTGGGGGTGTAACAGTGTATGGGTGGGTTAGGGTATGGCAGACTCACTTCCAGTATAACGGTGTAGGTTTGGAGTGTAGCAGACTTACGTCCAGTGTAGCGGTGTAGGGGTGGTCCTCTCCATGGACTGTGAGCATCAGGAGACGGGCTCTGAACAGACACCTCTGAGCTAGAGCAGACTCTCCTCCAGCGAACACATACACCGCCAACAGAGCCTACAGGACACACACCTCATTCACTTAGCTAAAGATGACTCGGATGACAAATAAATAAGGTATACAAAGGCCAACTTGTTGTTTATTGATCCTTGGGAGTTTTGATATCCCCAGAGGACGGTGGTGCTTTGGATGAGTAGTGGATGACGATGTGGTACTTACATATTGTTGGATAGTGTTGGGGTGGTCAAAGCCCAGGACTCTCTCACTAATGACCACAGCCTTGAGCTGAACACTGCGGGCCTGGTGGGTTGTGGGTGGGGGTAGAGAGGCACAGGATAATAGTGAGTTACACAGCCGTACAATCCTATGCCTTACATTTTGAGGCCATAATCTGAGGTGTGTGTGTGTATATACCTCTGTGGGCTGGCCTTGTAAGTAAGCCACTCTGGCCATCAGGCTTAGACAGGAGCAGGCCTCCGCGTTCAGGTCGTCACACACACGACCAAACAGATACGCTGCCTCCTTCAGACGCTCATAGGCCTGCTCCATCATGCCTGGGGGACGGGAAAACATACATATCACATCCGCTGGTGTCAACGACAGAAATACACACACCAACAAACTCTAACCAGGTGTGTTGAACCAAGCAGTGACCCGCCCACCTCACCTTTCTGAACGCTACTCTGAGCAGCTCGGAACGCTCGCGAGGCATCGTGTGTCGTCATGGTGACATGCTTGACAACAGGAAAAATGTTGAGCACGTCGTCTGGACCAATGGGAGCCTTAGTTCGGTTGTCGAAGAAGTACTCTCTCAGTCGCAGCTGAGGGACACACATAAAGATTGTGAGGTTTGTTTGAGAAGGTGTGTATGTGTGTGTGTACTTGCGTGTGTGTGTGTGTACCTGTAATCCAGTCTTCAAACAGAACTCTCTAAGCAGGGAGACCTTCTGCAGCCCATACGTCTCTACTAGTTGGTCAGCAGTGGAACTGCACCACAGAGACACATAAAACATCAGCTCACACTAACTACTGGTATTATTATACTATCATAATCATTAGGTGACAACGCAAGGAACTGTACAAGTAACAAGTGATGGACTAATTTATTGATTAATCGATTGATGACTAATTCATTAAATGTGCCAACCCTAGGCCGTGAGTGATGTCATAGGTCTCTGCTGCGTCCTGGCCAATCAGGATCCAGAGCTCAGCTCCACTGAGCGCACTCCAGGCAGTGCTGTCTGAAGCTCCTCCCCCACGACCCCGCCTCCTGGACCTCTTCTTAGGCTCCTCCCCTGTGGGGGCAGTGCTGTAATGGGCAACCAATAGGCAGCAGAGGAAGTGACTGACAGCTGCAGAGAGACTTGACACCTCCACACCCTGTGGACAGAGGAGAGGAGGTTGTTATGGTTACAGACAGTATGATGCTTTCCCCACACCCAGTCAAGGAACTGACCCCAGACCAGTTAATAAGGACTGTGATAATGACACTGTAATGAGCACTGTTTCAGTACCTGCAGGAAGTTGTTGAAGATCCTTCTGGAAGAACGAACCACAATCTCTCCAACAGCTAGCCTCTGTAAGAGAGAAAAGCGAGGGTGCGTGTCGTTTAGAAAATCCCTATCATCACAGCGCGTATAAAACATTTATTAGGTAGGTGCTTAAATTTGTCCTGTTTCCCACATGTATAGGTGGGTATTATACACATGTGTGAGTTAGAAACTCCCCCTGAGACTGGGGTCGTAGTTAGCCAGGGTCTACCATTATCAACAACAACCCTGAGTAATTAGGGTTTAGTGCCTCACGGAGCATCAACAGATTTTTCACCTTGTCCATTTGGGGATTTGAACTAGCAACCTTTCGGTTACTGTCCCAACGCTCTTACCGCTAGGCTACCTGCCACTCCTATATATATATATATATATACATATATAAGCATATATCCTCAGAACAGCCTCAATTTGTCAGTGCGTGGACTCAACAAGGCGTCGAAACTATTCCACAGAGATGCTGGCCCATGTTGACTCCAATGCTTCCCACAGGTTGGCTGGATGTCCTTTGTGGTTGTCCATTTTTGATACACACGGGAAACTGTTGAGCAAACCCAGCAGCGTTGCAGTTTTTGACACAAACCGGTGCCCCTGGCACCTACTACCATTCCCCGTTGAAAGACACTTAAATCTTTTGTCTTTCCCATTCACCCATTCACTTGTTAAATACACTTCAATCAGTGTAGATGAAGTGGAGGAGACAGGTTAAAGAAAGATTTTAAGCCTTGAGATAATTGAGACATGGATTGTGTATGTGCCACATACACAATCCATGTCTCAATTATCTCAAGGCTTAAAATCTTTCTTTAACCTGTCTCCTCCACTTCATCTACACTGATTGAAGTGTATTTAACAAGTGACATCAATAAGGGATCATAGCTTTCACTTGGATTCACCTAGCCAGTCGATGTCATGGAAAGAGCATGTTCCCAAAGTTTTGTACACTCAGCGTATGCATATCTTCGAGTGCCGTTGCGTTGTGTGTGAGTGAGTTTTGAGTCTGACCATTATATGTCTAAGCCGCTCCTTGTGTTCTGATTGGCTGATGGCCTTGGTCAGCTGGCCGAGGTAGCGGAGATTGATGCCCTTCTGGTGTAGCGCCTGCTTCAGCGTAGCGCCATCTAGAGGCATCTCACTGCCCTGCAGGCATGCCTCCACCTGAGACACACATACAGCTAGAGTAAGAGACAGGTTACGACAGGTTGATAAACTGAACTCCAGGAATAGAGAGCTCCTCCACTCACGATGGCAGGTATCTGTTGTGTGATGATGGAGGCTGCAGCCTCTCTAAGTAGCCTCTCCTGCAGCCTCACGGCCTCATGGTCACTCTTGGGGAACGTCACGTCTGAACATACAGAGAGGTGAGACAGAGACAGGGGCAACTTTTACACTCTGATATGCCACAGCAGTGGTTTTGTCTCAGCTGTATGGGGAAGGGGAGGGTGTGTGTTGTGCGTGTTCGTGCATGTGTGGAGCAGATGGGATACCCGAGGAGAACACGCTGGGGTTGAAGCGCATCTCAAAGATGATGTCACTGACTGATCCCACATCTTTACAAGCACCTCTCACTGCATCTGTACCTCGATGGTCACCTGGTAACACATACACACACAAAATAACATGTCAGCTCTGATAGTCTTGAAATCGAGAGCAAAAATAAAAACGGCCTTTCCTCACCTGCTTTCACACACTCCTCCACGCCTCCATTCTCCTCCATCCTTTCTTTGCAGCGGCGAGTGAACTGGGACTGTCTGGAACAGAGGGAGGGAGGGAACAATCTTAGAAACAACACAATACAAAAAAAACATTTAGAAATGTGACTTACTGCAAAGTTACTGTAAAGACTGTCCCACATGCATACAGTACATAAGAACTATTCCTACGGTATAGCTAACTAGAGGTGTTTTGTACTGACTTGTCCTGGATGAATGCCTGCAGCAGCTCTGGTCTTAGCCTGCAGAGGCCATGAGGGAACTTCCTGGGCAGACCTGAAGTGCTCTGGTACTTCTCTGGCCAGCCCTCCTCCCATGACCCCTCCTTCTTCTCCACTTCCTCCCTCTGCCTCCCTCCCTCAGGGCAGTAGTTGGCATCGGCCGGCAGGCTCCTGAAGAGGTCTAGCAGGTAGAACCTCCCATCAGCCCCAAGCAGCCCCTGGGCGTCAAGTGCGGTGAACAGAGGCACCTGGTGGCCGTTGGGCCCCACTACAGCGTGTCTCTGCAGGCTGAGGCCTTTAGCAGCCTGAGCCAGCAGCTCCAAGAGACAGCGTCGGTGGGGGGACTCCTGGGGCCCAGCGCCCACCCCGTACAGAATACCCCTGGGGGAGAGAGAGAGGAGAAGGAGGGAGAGAGGGGGAGCGTGAGGAAGGGAGTGAGAGGGGGAGAGAGAGATAGGGGGAGAGAGAGGGAGTGGGTGAGAGAAGGTAGGAGAAGGTGAAGGTGGCATGCCCCCGACAAAGACGAACTGCAGGTAGATGCAAACACTGTCCTAATTAAACAAATCACTGGGGAGCATATAAAAGCTCATGTTTATGTTCTTATTGAGTTGTACCTGGTAGGAGCAGAGGGGCCCTGGTCCTGCTCTGGGCCCTCCAGGCCAGGGGCCAGGCCTTGGGCAGACAGACGTATCCCCCTGTAGTCCACGGTGGCGGTGGGCAGGGTGTGGAGGCCCTGGAGCACCCCCTCCAGGTCACTGTAGGACTGTACACCTCTCAGCTCCAGCCTCTGGGCCACCCTGGGAGGGAGGAGTGTGTTGTTATACAGCAGCATGATGGGTTCAACAGGATTGTTTCTATGATTATACACTATGAAAAAGACTGGTCATTCTCTCGCTACATACAATGAGATCCGCTGAAGACAAGCTGAACAAGATCTTACCTGCGTCCCTTCTCGCCCCCTAATGCCATCCCTGCTCCTCCCTGGCTCAGGAACAGCCCGCCCCACAGGAAGGCGGGGTCATCAGGGCCTCCACTGATTGGCTCTACACAGCCGTCAATAACAGTCTCCGCACCCTGGGCCACCGCCCACACAAACGCACTGTTCACCTGAATGAGAGAGAATAATGTATTTTCTAGAAATGTCTCAATAGCCTTACAGTTCAAACACAGCAGCATGACAGATCCTTTTTTGAGCGCAACAATAACAGCTTGTCAGCAGTGAATAATTCCCGGAGGACTCCTAGTGAGTATGACGTGTGCGTACCTGTAGTAGAGCTCTGTCTCTCTGTAGTCTCTCCTCCTGACTGCCCTGAGGCAGATCTCTGGCTGCCTGCAGCTCCTCGTTCCAGTCTGGAGCCTTTACATCACAAACACCAAATCAATCAGTTAATTGGTCAGTCAGTCAGTCACTTGGTCGATTGGTTTTTCGTCCGTCCTTTGGCCTAAAAACTGAGAAGAGCTGTTAAACTCTGTGTGTGTGACACAGACCTGTGTTCCAGAGTGTTGATCCAGTCCCAGCCTACTGAGAGGGTTTCTGTGGGAGTGGGAGGCTGATGGGGGACCCAGCCAGCTCAGTGTGCGGTAGGGAGTCAGCATCATTTCTACTGGGCGCAGTTGGGGCCTACAGGGAGACAGACACTACATTACACATACGGAACATAGGGTCCGTCACTGTGTGTGTGTGTGTGTGTGTGTGTGTGTCTGTCTGTTACCTGGCTCTGAGAGTGGCGAGAGCCTGTTTGAAGGCAGGACTGATATGAGAGAGCAGGTCAGTGAGGCAGTGACTGACTGGAGAGGACGAGGTTGGCCGAGGATCAAACACCTCTACTGTAGACCTAGAACACACACACATTGCTGTTGTCATTGCTGTGATAATAACAATATGCAGCTGAGATATATTGACTGAAATAATCTCGTATGGATAACATGTAGAGTGGGGTTCGAAATGATTGACACCCTCGATAAAGATTAGCAATATTGACAGTGTAAAATAAATAATTCACATATTGAATGGAAAATTATATTATGTTATACTCATTCAAATGCTCAAAGAAAGAGCAATTGTATTAGTATAAAATAATATAATTTCTCTATATTGTTGCATAAAATATAGCTCAGTAGTTGAATAATTTATTTTATACAGTCATTATAGTTCATCTTTATCAAGTGTGTCAATAATTTCAGACCTCAACGTATATGCTTGTTACTTCTGAGAACCTCACCTATTCAGGAAGAATCCTCGTGGACAGGATGTGATGTCACACTTGCGACTCTCTAGGGTCACTACAGTGATGTACAGGAAGTCCCCTTGCAGCTTTCTGTGCCCAGGGGGCGGGTTCCAACAGCTGAGTGACAGGTCCTGCAGAAAACTGGGAACCTTCGGAGAGAGGCACAGAGTCAGAGAGAGAAGTGTGTGTGTGTGTGTGTGTGAATGTGTATGTGTGTGTGTGTGTACCTCTGGCTGAGTGTTGTGAGGCAGCATGGCCAGTAGTGGTCTCTCTGTGGCTCCAGGGAGGAGGTACTCAGGAGGAGCTCCATCCTGATTGGCCGGGTCAGTCTTTGTGTTGCTGGACGAGCGTTTCAGGCTTTTCCCATTGGTTTGGACAGAAGAGTCTACAAAACATGCAGAAAGAGAGGAGAATGGGCAATATACTTGTTGGTCTTCTAAGCTGTACGAATAGAGGGGCTCTTTTTCATGGTCCTTCGAGCTGGATAGCAACAATTACCCTGGAAATATGAAAAGTGTGCGATTCCTTACAGTGTGTGTGTGTTGGTGTGTGTTAATGTGTTTAACATGTGTGTACCTGTAGAGTGTGTGTGTGTCAGTGAGTCCAGTAGGCTAGGTGATCGTCCTTCCATCAGAGCATCGTTTGGTCCAACAGCTCTCAGCAGCTCCAGCACACGAGCCAGATGAACCCTTGCAGACCTGGGGGAGTATGGCTCTGGAGAACAGAGGACAAAAGACAAGCCATATTCCAATGAGCCCGATGGTTAATTGTTATAGTTCTACTTGCACTGACCTGTCCCGCTGACACACACACACACACACACACACACCTCTCTCTCTCTCTCGACTCTCTACCTCACATACACACACTCTCTCTCTCTCTCTTTCTCTCTCTCTCGACTCTTTACCTCACATGCACACACAGGCATAGACCTGCCCTGCTGCTGGGTTTTTCCTTGGCTGTTTCGTATTCAGACAGAAAAGCAGTCTGGTTGGCAGAAAGGTTATCCCTGTGCCAAGCCTGCTGCTTTGATGTTCTCAACCCATACAAGACTTTGATGTTAACTGAGTCAGGAGTGGTAGAGAGAGAAAGAACAAGTAAATAAAATAATGCCTTTCGTGAACTAACACTCGCACTTGACCTTTTTTCTCCCTTTACTAGCTCTGACTTTGCTGGTAGCTACAGTACTTTACTGAGGAGAAATGTACTTACTTACGATGAATGCACTAACTGTATGTTGCTCTGGATAAGAGTGTCTGCTAAATTTCTTACATTTAAATTAAAAAAGGCAGAGGAAGAGAAAGAAAGAAAGAAAGAAAGAAAGAAAGAAAGAAAGAAAGAAAGAAAGAAAGAAAGAAAGAAAGAAAGAAAGAAAGGGGAAGACAGAGAGGCTAAGTCTCAAATAGTACTCAGACAGTATATGGTAGGCCCTGGTCAAAGGTAGTGCACTACTAAGGGAATAGGTTGCCATTTGGGATGTAACCATGGAGACAGTAGTATTGTATGTAAAGTAGTTCTTCTCCTACCCTCCATCAGGCGGAGCGTGGCTCCTGGTTTGAGGTTCTTCAGGCTCTGCAGCTCTGTCAAGGGGTCAAGGGTCATCCCGGAGAGGGCCAATGAGAGGCTGGAGCGAGGAAACACCTCCTCTCTCCCCAACACCGCCATCACAGCCTCCTGAACCAGCCAGAAACCATGGACCTACGGAGATACACACAATTATTGTATTTTTTGATCATAAAGAATACGGTTTTGAAGTGTCTGTCCTATATCTATGAGATATAAGAAAGCTCAGGAAATATTTTAGTTTTTTGGACACATATTGAACCTCTTATTTTTGTTGGCACAAAACTACCTCCATACTTCCATTAATTTGCATGGGTTACATTCAGATGAATCCTGTGACACTTGTGGATGGGTCCTAAAGCAAAACGGAGAACACCATCGTGTTCGTGAGTCTCCCCTTTCCATAGTGGCGTTATATTAGTTTGTAGTCCCAACGGTTCTAAAGCATTTTCAGAGAAACACCACTGTAGCTCCAGTGCATTTTGTATTATTCTGTATGTGAATCCGAGACATTCTATTTAGTTTGATATGTTACATTTGGTATGGTTACATAAGTCCCAAAGGTTGCGAGTTCAAATCTCATCAACGACAACTTTAGCATTTTAGCCCGGTAGCTACTTTTCAACTACTTACTACTTTTAGCTACTTTTCAACTACTTACTACTTTTAGCTACTTTGCAACTACTTAGTATGTTAGGTAACCTTAACCCTTTTAGCTAATCCTTCCCCTAACCTTAAACTTAACCCTTTTAGCTAACCCTTCCCCTTCCCCTTTAACCTGACTCCTAAACTTATGCCTAACCCCTAACCCCAACCCCTAGCCTAGCTAACATTAGTGAGCTAGCTAACTTTAGCCACCTAGCTACAATTCGTTTTTCAAATTCGTAACATATGATACGTTTTGCAAATTCGTAAATTATTGTACATTTAGCAAATTCATACACATATTGATTCAAATTAATATACACTTTCACAGGTTTGGCCATACATGCACATACATGTACTTGACTGGTCCTTACACAATATATAGTGGTCCTTTAGAATAGTTAGTGGGTGAACTTGGCATTATTATACTTAACAAGTTTGCATTTCGCTACACCCGCAATAACATCTGCTAAATATGTGTATGTGACCAATACATTTGATTGGATGCTTCCACATTTAGGTTGGCTGTGGCCTAATGGTATGTAGTCACTAGTGTGATATGAATTAATGGTGTGCTAATTTTGGTCCCTTTCACCTCTTGTTCCACCCTCACTGCACGTCTGTACCTGTTGTGGTACTATTGAATGTCCCACCCTACACTCCTGCATCCATTTCCTTCAGATGTGCATAACCTGAAGGACAGGGGGCTCTGGGTTGTTTAAAGGTTCAGGCCCAATGTGTGCGAATGTGTAGTGTGTGTGACTGTCAATGATTCATTTATATATACACTATATATTTTAAGCTATTTTGGAAACTATAAAAATTCCTTGATTAACGTCTACATTCGTTTTGCCACATTTATTATATTACAGACACCTTAATTCATACCTTTTCATTATATTATGAACGAAAATAATTTTTTTAAATGAAAGAATATATAAAAACGTTTTCCTTAAAGTACAATTTTTTGGGGTTTACTAATGTCACTGTCTCCACTACAACAACAAACATACTTCAATGCATTTAATACTGTAGAATTCCATTAATACAGCTGACAGGTGGCGTCAAAGCCTCTCAATTGCCAATACATATCATCACCAATCCAGAGTTGATATAAATCATTGGTTACTATGTGTTAGTGTCTCTCTTTCTTTTACCTGCAGCTCAAATGGTTCCACTCCCGCCCCCTGGACCTTCACAAGGAATGATGGGTTTTCTTCCTCCTTCATACCAGCAGCTGTTTTCCCATTGGTCAGTGTGAGTGTATCTGATTAAGGGAGGGAATGAACATGCCAATCGGATCATTAAGAACAAACCCTAACCCCTGGACATGTTCAGGTGAATTAAGGTCGCAGAAACGTTGTATATCAGACTGCGTTGCAGTGGGATTATCATTTTTTTCAATATGTCACAGTAGCCAGCTATAGTGTCGCTTTGAGAGAGAGTGAGTGTGTAGTGTGCCAGAGAGAGAGAGGGGAGGAGGAAAGGAAGAGGTTCCCTACCTCGACACACAGACAAGAGCAGGACCCAGCATGTGTGAGGGGTGGGTCTGTGTCTGAGTTGGCAGTATTTGCCTAGAAGCAGTGATGTCACCTCAGAGGTAAGGGACTGCCACACCCAACCCTGGCATGTGAATGCCTACACACACTCACCGACACATAGTCACACAGAGACACACACATACACCGACACTCACACTCACACACCATACAGTCCATGTCAGACACAGACCTGAACAAGTACTGCAGCATGCACAGTGCGCTTACACACAACCTCTTAAGGTGTCAGTCCCCGAAATTGGGCACTAGAATTATATGTATATGTTTACCACCGTTTTATAAGTCAGAAGACAGAAATCCAGACCTTCCTAGGACCATTAGGTGTGGCAGATAGCCTAGTGGGTAGAAGCGTTGGGCCAGTGAAAGATTGCTGGATCAAATCCCCGAGCTGACAAGGTAAAAAATCTATTGTTTTGAGCAAGGCAGTTCCCCGGGTGCCGTGGATGTCGATTAAGGAAGCTCTCCGCACCTCTCTGATTCAGAGGGGTTGGGTTAAATGTGGAAGACACATTTCAGTTGAATGCATTCGGTTGTACAGCTGACCAGGTATCCCCCATTCCCCATGTAAAGGTCCTCTGTTGAATAAAATGGTATTTGCCTCCCTTTGGTGGTCCATTTATATCACTTCACTGCGAAGTCACGTCAAAGGGACGGTCCTTAGAAAAACATGTATCCTGCTCAACTGCTTCACGACGCAGACATGGCAAAGAAATGGCTGAATTTGTCTCGAGCAGGTGGATCTAAATACATAACTTTCATACCTCTACGATACAGAATGTGACCTACACACTTTCTTAAACTTACAAGTAAAGAAGTAATTTTGTGAGGTAGTCAAAACAAAATTGTTTTATGGTGAAAGGCAGACACATTGCATAGGGTCAGAACGACAAAATCGAGCCATTTACAAAGCCCTTCTCCCCTTGTCTATAGGAGGGACGCACGCTGTTTAAGTTTAATGGCCCAAATGTTGATTTAGACGTGCACACATTGAAAAGATTTTGACTATCAACAATGTCATGATATGTTTGGTAAAGTAATAAAGAAGGTGAAATATTTGGGGTATATGTTCCTCAAACAGATTATAACTATATATGGACATATAATAAAGTATGAAAAAGCTTATTCATTCTTTATTTGTCATATCTTTATATTTGTTTATGTTTTATTATACATTTATTGTGTATTAGATGATATAGGTTGAAAAGTGTTTTTTTCTCAGACATAAATAAAGAACATTTTGACGTTTTTGCTGAGGAGATCTTAGTCGCGCAATTTTACATCTAACTAAGATGTTTGATGCAGTGCTTCTCAAATACAAAATGTGCATGAAAACGAGTCGTCTCTCGTTGAATTAGAACAAAGACTTTATTGAAGAATTCCTACTGTTGACCAATCACCTACAAAGGGGTGTAGACTTCAGCTACCGACTTCAGCTTGCCTCGAGAAAAAATGTTGGGTGCCTGAACGTCTGAAAAAAACTAAACGAACAGAAAATGTCACAAAATGTTATCATTAATATGCAAAAACTCTTACGAACTGTTTCAGCTGAGAATCATGCAGACCCCAGTTAAGTTATCTTAGATCAATTCTGACTCTATTGGCTACGGCGTCTCAAAACGGACAATAGTACTATTGTGGCTTTTTTCTCGTTTTTCAAGGGAAGCTGCCAGCCGCCAGCCAAACTGAAGAACTGACGCTTTACTCCCCTCGACTCCAGAGGCAAAGAGCCACCAGACCTGACGCCAATAACATCTGCCCTCCTCTTTCACACACACACACACACACACACACCTCTAACATTCCTACTTGATGAAAAGTTACACTCCCATCACATTCCAGATTGAAATCTCACTAGAATATATTAGTTTTGACCTTTTAGTGTCTAACCAAGTCTTAACAATTATACAGCTCTGGTTGTACCTATATATTAGAGGTACAACAGTGTCCAACATTATGGGTAACCTTTACAGTTGAGTTTTGAGATACCAATCTGTCAATCATCTGGTTGCCCCCGGGGATATGCCTACTCACAGGGGAGATATGCCAGGGAAGATAACAACCCCCCCCAACACACACACAGACACACACATCATCAGTCACTACACAGGTATGGGATTCATGAGAAAACACACAAACACTATCACTCATTCTATACGCACCACCCCTGTATTGGGTGAGTGTAACACAGAGGCAGATGTGTGTGTATTTAGTTACCTGGGTCATTGCCATGAGAAATATGCTCACTACACAAGTATGGAAGGAGGGGTGTGTGTGTGTGTGTGTGTGTGTGTGCCAGGAAGAGTGCCAGGAAGAGGGAGAAAAGCCTCCCTTGGAAAAAGGGCACAACAAACTGTAGCATGCAGAGAGACATGTGGTGTGGCGAAGAGGAACAACACAGAGCAGAGATTATGTATTAGGTACATTCCTGCATCTCCTAGGAATATACGTAATACATACAATTGTTTCCTTCAACAACATGGCTTAGTAATTGGCAGTGTTGAAAACTGTACTCTCTATATAGGATTTGTGTTCCCTGCAGACATAGTCAGGCTTCCTGACTCTACTCTACCTGCCTTTAACAATGCCACACTGTTAGTGTTGCATTGGCAGACCAGACCATTTGGCAAGACAACAACAGTTTGACAGAGAGAACCAGGCTGGAACCAGGCTACAGCAGACCAGCAGTGCTACAATAGCCCCTTGTAGGGCAGTCTGGAACAGCAGAGAAAAAGAGAGAGACCATATGGAAAAACAAGGAAGTGGGGGAAAGTGAAAGAGAGAAGAGTGTTGTGAAACAGACACCAGAGCAAGGCTGAGCAGTCGTGTTCTTTCTCACCTGACGTTCCCTGATCTCCTGCTCCTCCTCTCTTCACTTTGTCTTTCATGTCCAATTTCCTTTTTTGCTGTTCCCTCACTCTCTTGTTTCTCTGTGCTGGCACGCGGTTGCTCTCTCAGACTTGCTGTTCCCACTCTCTTCTCTTCGTCCGGTCAGAGTGAGATTGAGTATGTTTAGGAGTTTGTAAGTGTGTATTTGTATATGCAGAGTGTGTGTGGGAGCAAGTGAAAGAGTGTAGTGAGTTCCACCAAGCTAACTCTGCTTATCGGTTCCCCTCTGGAAGATAACCACACCCTCCTATTACTCAACTCTCCCCTTCCCCCTTTCTGTAACTCTCTCTGTTTCTCCCTCAAAGCTGCTGTGCCTCGCCTAGGTGTTGAAAATGGGTGTCTGCTCAATCTTGCTCTCTTCACTCTCTCTCCTTATTCTTCCCCCTCCCCCTCTACCCTCACTCCCCCTCTTTTTCTCTCTGCCCTGGAGGAAAGGTGTGATCATGCTATCCACACACACCCATCAAACTAATCACACACACACCCAAGGATGTGGGAAATGGGAGTCATCACACATACATTATGGTGACCCACACATTTACATAAGGAACAAGGAACACATGCTATGAAACTCTCACCTTTCACAGAACATGAACGTAAAGTTAGATGTCTTGGTTAGGCTTGGGGATGGACTGTGTGTAATGTGTGTAGGAATGGTGTGTGTGTGTGTGTACGTGTGTGTGTGCGTGTCTGCGCGTGCGTGTGTGTGTATGTGTGTGTGTGCGCTTGTGCAGGACTTTCCTTTGCAGGAATGCCAGTTTATCTTTTTACTGCAGTGGGATAAATCAGGGTCACACAGAGTGTTTCTTGGTAGTCTTCAACAAATCTACTTTGAAGGAAAAGTATACACCTCACACACATGATTATGGGCTTAAAAAAAGAAGACACCTGTACCATGTCAGATATAGAGTTGAAATGTATTCCATTTTAAGTTTGCATCCCAATATTACACTTTATATACATCAAAGGATACTGAAACATAACAAAACCATTTGTTCGACATAGAAAATCAGGTTTTCAGCGGGTTTAAAAAAACAAACAAGTTTATTAATTAATAATGACATTATAAAAAATATGAATAACAATCCACCCATGAGGCCACTAGAGGGCGTTTTGTTAATTTGACTGCAGGCTACAGTGGTACAGCTTCGTTCGAATTCCCACCTAGAGACAGTTTTATATCACACACAGAGCCTCCTTATCATAGTGCCTATGGCAGGGAGAGCAGTCAAAAATATAATTGGATTCAAGGAATGAAACCTGAGCACCCAAAGAGGTAGGATTAAGTGTCCTATAGCCCCTGATCTAAGGTCAGTTTCGTACCCTAATGATCAGGCTTAAAGTTATAACCTACAGTTCTTGGCCTAACTACAGGTAATAATATATAACCTACTCCACTGGACACAGATGTCTATTCAACATCTATTCCACGTTGGTTCAACGTAATTTCATTGAAATTCATCAAGAGCTTCAAGTTCCTTGGTGTCCACATCACTAAGGATCTATCATGGTCGAAACACAACAACACAGTTGTGAAGAGGGCACGACTATGCCTATTCCCCCTCAGGAGGCTGAAAAGATTTGTCATGGGACCTCAGATCCTCAAAAAGTTATACAGCTGCACCATGGAGAGCATCCTGACTGTTTGCATTCCGGCTTGGTATGGCAACTGCTCAGAATCTGACCACAAGACGCTATAGAGAGTAGTGCGTACAGCCTAGTACATCACTGGGGCCAAGCTTACTGCCATACAGGACCTATATACCAGGCGGTGTCAGGAGAAGGCCCTAAAAATGGTCAAAGACTCCAGCCACCCAAGTCATAGACTGATTGTTCTCTCTGCTACCGCACTGCAAGTGGTACCAGAGCACCAAGTCTGGGACCAAAATGCTCCTTAACATCTTCTACCCCTGAGCCATAACACTACTGAACAGTTAATCAAATGGCTAGCCAGATTTTTTGCATTGACCCCTCTTATTCTATAATTATTCATAATAAAAAAATTATCTGACTCTCTTGGACATGCTAATACACTGACTGGACTCTAACCACACACTCACACTCCAACACACACACACATTCCATCACACTCTTCACACTGCTGCCCCTCTCATTTTTATCATCTATGCATAGTGACTTTATCCCTACCGACATGTACATATTATCTCAATTACCTCAACTAACCTGTACCCCTGCACATTGTCTCAGTACCCGTATATAACATCATTATTGTTATTTTATTGTGTTACTATTTTTCCTTTAGTTTATTTAGCACATTTTTCTTACCTACTTTAAAAAAAACCTCTGTATTGTTGGTTAAAGGCTCATAAGTAAGCATTTCATGGTAAGGTGTACCTGTTGTATTAGGCACATGTGACAAATAAAATGTGATTTGAAACTATGTTGATTCAACCAGTGTGTGGCCAGTGGGCCAGTTCGAGGCTTACCTACAGGTAATAACACCACATATGTAACCTATAGCTCAACCAACATGTAATGACACACACTGTAACATGGCTCTGTGAACAGTATCTGTTTTGACCTATTCCTGGAGTTGTTTCTCCTCTATGCTTGATTGAATGATTGACTAGACTGAGATAAGACTGGAAATACAGGACTGGTGTCTTTCGCAGCCATGGCATTTTGCTTCAATCATCACGACAGCACCAGAATGAGTTAATAATTGTTCAGGCTCTTGCCAGCCAGCAACCTCTGCAGAGATAATTAACTTTAGTTTAGGCCAAATGGAAGTCAAATATAGGTGGATAATTATGGCTGATGCTTTAATGAGCATTATCCTGTTATCTTATTATTATAACCCCCAAACTAAGGATTCATGGACCATTGTGTTATCTGTTTCTGTTCTATTTTTTTTAATCAATTTACAATATCTTTATAGTTTCAAAAAACATTATTCCCACATACAACTTAAATATATTATCGCAGTAGAAGTTACATTTTTGTGGGTGGGTGGGCGTTCTATGTTATTTTTTCTATGTTTTTGTATTTCTTTGTTTTTGGCCGGGTATGGTTCTGAATCAGGGACAGCTGTCTGTCGTTGTCTCTGATTGAGAACCATACTTAGGCAGCCTGTTTTCCCACTATGGGTTGTGGGTAGTTGTTTTCTGTTTCTACCATATGGGACTGGTTTGATTTTCATTTCGTTCCTGCATGTTGTTCTTTTGGTATTTTCTCGAGTTATTAAAGTTATCATGGACACGTACCACAGACAATCGTTACAATTTTGGCTCATGTTTTTGGGCTGACTGAGTAAATTCAAAGATGATCTATATAAGCTCCCGAGTGGCGTAGCTAATGCACTGCATCTCTGTGTTAGAGGTGTTACTACAGCCCTGGTTCGATTCCAGGCTGTATCACAACCAGACAGGATTGGGAGTCCCATAGGGTCGCACACAATTGGCCCAGCGTTGTCCGGGTTAGGGTTTGGCCAGGATAGACCATCATTGTAAATAAGAACTAGTTCTTAATAACTGACTTGCCTAGTAAAATAAAAAATATACTGACATAAGGTCTTCCTCTCCAAGGGGGGCGGGGCTTAGCGAATGGTCAATTCACCAGCCATATTGGCGGTAGGTCAGTGCGAGCATTTCATGAAAATAGTCTAAAGTGAAGTACGTGCGAGTAGTGATTCGTAACAAAACAGATGCTGCAGTAGCTGTTTTCAAAGTATTTCTGCAGCTTTGTTTCATATCTAGTGATGCAGAAAGAAATATGAATAATAACGTTATAGCTATCCCACCTCGCGCAGCAACGCTCACGCGTCTGCATGCTTCCCAGACGAAACTGTTCGGGCACATATTATGACGACGTTTTTGTTGATTTTGAATTTAGGTAAGGTTTTTTTCGGGCACACGACATTTTTTCTTGAGGCAAGCCGGATTTCGGAGCCGAAGTCGACGCCCCTTCGACGGTGATTGGTCAACAGTAGGGATTCTTCAGGAAAGTCTGTTGTCATTCAACGAGAGACGAGTCGTTTTCATGCACATTTCTTTACTTAGAAATACTGTACCAAACATCTTAGTTAGATATTAAATTGAGCGACTAAGATCTCCTCGCCAAAAAGTGTCAAAGTAATAACAGATTTCTTGAGTTATATTACACGAATTGTAATGATTTTGAAGAAGTAAACTGGCTACGGGGACTCAAAATGGACAAAATACTATTTCAGTTTTTTTCTCGTTTTTCAAGGGAAGGTATTTTAATGGAGTAAGCGAGCACACTCGTTCGGTTCGCATGGCCGTGTTCGGTTAGCTGCCAGCCGAATTAAAGCATGATGACGCTTCCCCTCGACTCCACAGGCGAAGAGCCACCGACCTAGCGCCAATAACATCTGCCCTCCTCTCTCGCTCTCAAACACACACACTCTAACATTCCTACTTAATGAAGGGTTACACTCCCATCACATTCCAGATTGAAATCTCTCTAGAATATAGGATGTTTGACCTTTTAGTGTCTAACCAAGTCTGACAATTATACAGCTCTGGTTGTACCTATATATTAGAGGTACAACAACTTCCAACATTATGGGTAACATTTACAGTTGAGTTTTGAGATAATGATCTGTCAATCATCTGGTTTCCACCGGTGATATGACTACTCACAGGGGAGATATACAATATCACTCATTCTATACACACCATCCCTGTATTATGTTTAGTTACTTGGGTCATTGCCATGAGAAATATGCCCACTACAAAAGTTTTATAAGGGGGTGTAGATGTGTGTCCGCACAGGTATAAAAGTTGGTCTAACTACTAAAGTGAGACTTTATCCTCGTGTTTCTTGGATATTTACATTGTTTTTTTCACAAGTTTGGTTGTTTTTCAATGTTTTAGTTTGCTTCCACTGCTAGTGGTACTCGCAGGCACATGGGAAGACTCGAGTGGCCTGTTAAAGGGGCAGCCAAAATTTTTGGCACTCCCCCACTGTTGTAAAACATATTTTGGAAGCCATAGAAATGCATGTATAAATGTCAACATTTGTTTTTGACATATGCATTCTTTTCCAGACACCTTAATACATACTTTTACATTATATTATGTGAGATAAACATTAAAATATTTATTTTCCTTGAAGTATAAACATGTTTTTTCACTTAAAGTATACATATTTTTAGATTACTTATGTTACTGTCCCCTACAACAAGAAAATAATGTCCTTGAAACATTTAATTGAAATACTGTACAATTCTATTCATTCCTATGGAGAACTGCACCTACTGGAAAGTGCCAATATGGCCGACCGGTGGCTTCAGTACGTTCAAGACAACTGGGAAACAAGCTCAGACTGGGAAAAATCGCTTTGAAAGGTCATACTACTCGGAATTACAAGTCGGAAGTTTGTCATCTTTCTAGAGCTCTGACTTTCCGACCTGAAGATCACTGATGTCATGATTTCACAGTGGGTTTTTTGAGTTCCCAAATGAAAATTCAAAGCACCAACACTACAGCCAAGTGATTATCGCACACTCTGGGTAATCAGATAGCTAGGTGGGAATGTTTTCAACAAATGTTGCTAGCTACATGGTTTTATTGATTAGGCAACCCGGGGTTAGTTTAGTGACAGGGTGGCACTTCTGTATACAGTCATTGGTCTGTAGTGTCAGAAAATTTGATGTGAGTGCCCTGACCGACTGTCCTACCAAACTATCCAGATCAGCAGCAGGTCAGTTCATATTGTTTTTGGACTGCCTTCTCTGTCCTGACTAGCTACAATTAGCTAGCGAGCAACGGGCACTGCACTGACTGATGTGAGTCTGTTTTAGCTAACTAGCAAAGACTGGACTGTGGTGTTCAATCATGTAGCTACTCCAGGGTAGGGATCTTGAGTAGCGCAGAGGTCTAAAGCACTGCATCGCACTGCTAGAAGCATCACTACAGATCCAGGTTCGATCCCAGGCTGTATCACAACCGGCCGTGATGAGGAGTCCCATAGGGTGTACAATTGGCCCAGCATCGTCCGGGTTAGGGGAGGGTTTTGCTGGGGTAGGCCGTCATCGTAAATAAAAATGTGTTCTTAAACTGACTTGCCTAGTTAAATAAAGGTTCAATAAAAAAATAAAAACCTACTAGCTAGATAGATACAGCAACCAAGGATAACTAGCAATAATAATAGCTAATGCTAGGTGAAAAATCTGTCGATGTGCACTTGAGAAAGGCACTTAACCTTCATTTGTACTGATACGTTATGGCTGACACTGTAAAACAACACATTTCACTGCACCTTTCCAGGGTATGTGACAATAGAAAAATACAATTTAAACCTGCAGCCAGGCTAAGAAAGCTTTGCCTTATGGCTGGCTGACTAGCGTAGCTAAGACAGAGGTCTATTAATTAGCTAAATAGCTTGGCTTCACTGTCATGAGCCTCTAGTATAAGCCAGGTAGCTGGCACTAATTTGACCCAAAGAACTAGCACGTCTGTTGTCTTCTGGACTATTGCATGGGTAATACCAGTACTCTCTGGTGTATCTCTGGCTAATGCTCAGAGTTTAGCTAACATGGTTGTTTTCTTGTTATTTGTCTTTCAGTTCCTCTGTTAGTTCCCACTGATCTGGCTCCTAGTCTGGCACAGAGCATCAAACAGACCACACCCTTGTGGCAAGTGCCTCCGTACCCAACTCTCTCTCTCTCTCTGTAGGCCTGAGATGTCAGGGTGATGTCAGAGGGCGTGGGGCCGGGGGAGGGGTCTCAGCCTGGCCCCACCCGCATCGTTCAGGACCTGTATGACACACCTGCACACACACCTCTTGACAAGCATTATGCTACACCCGCAGTAACATCTGCTTGTGACCAATCAAATTTTATTTGAATACACCTGCACACACACCTCTGGACAGGAACACACCCGGGGCTGAGCTAGGGACCGATTCAGCTGTAAGTAGAGGAAAAAAGGGGAAGAAAGGGGAGGAGAGGAGGCAAGTGAAAGAGAGCAAAGTAGAGGAGATGCTTGCAGTGATAGAGAGAATAAAACAGGGCTTTGTTTATCCCGGCAGAAGTCTTTTACTCGGCTATTCTCGCCTGTCCTGGTCTCCTCTCTGATCAGTGGGAGCTACAGGGACAAGGGACAACTGCCTGGCTAATGTTAAAATATTGAAGTTCCTGGCTGTAACTGTAGATAATTGTAAATAATAATTTGTTCTTAACTGACTTGCAAAGTTGAATATTTTTTATTTATTTTACCTTTATTTAACTAGGCAAGTCAGTTAAGAACAAATTCTTATTTTCAATGATGACCTAGGAACAGTGGGTTAACTGCCTGTTCAGGGGCAGAACGACAGATTTGTACCTTGTCAGCTCAGGGATTGGAACTTGCAACCTTCCGGTTACTAGTCCAATGCTCTAACCACTAAGCTACCCTGCCGCCCTGAACAAAAGTTCAATAAAAAATAAAAATTGTGGAGGGGAAGGTAGATCGAGCTACGTCTTGGTTGTGACGCTACTACTTCACTAGAATAGCACCTATGGATCTCTATGAAGTTTTAAACTAGATGTTCTCAGTTTAGGTGAATGCAGAAAACAAATGAGGATTAAAGGATTGGTTTTGGTTTGGCAGAGCTAAGTGTTAGTTAGACATTTTAGTTTCTTCAGTGTTGCTTTATGTGTGATTGTGGAAACACATATTTCTAGTTCGTTAGTTACACTGTAAGTAACAGTATAATGTCATAATGATGTTACCACTACAGGTGTCTGGTGTGGTGGGTGAGACATCTCCTTTTTTCACTTCCTCCTTCGAGTTCGTTGACATGGAGCCTACCCCGCCCCTCTACCAGCCTGTACAACCCCATTGGTTTTACTGTCACTGTGCAGACTCCAAGGACTTGTGGCTCCCCATCTGCAGAGAGGACTCAGAGAGACTGGAACAGGCTTGGTCTACCGGTGAGTGAGGAGGGGAAGTAACGGGAATAGGTAGCGAGTGTGGAACAGCTGTTGGATGAGATATCATAACATTCCTCTCTGGACTGCGGCCCACTGGGTCAGTCCCTGCTGCTGCCAGAGATTAGATGAATAGACTAGATGAATAGGCAGTGTGAGCATGTGAGTGCGTCACATGCTCACACTGTCTCCGTATCTGTTTAATCTGGGTTCATTGAGAATCTGTGTGTGTGTGTGTTGTAGGATGAGAGGACAAGGAGGAGGGGGTATGGCAGTAGATGGAGAGAGGTATGCTGTGTACTGGGAGCAGGGTCTGTCAGAGTATCGGGTCAGACCCTCCTTTGCCTGCCGAACAGCCTGAATAATACCTACATGTTTCAAGCAAACCACCATAGTCCCTGTGCCTAAGAGCGCCAAGATAGTTTGTCTAAATGACTACCGCCCCATAGCACTCACATCTGTAGCAATAAGGCTGGTCATGGCTCACATCAACACCATCATCCCAGAAACCCACTCCAATTCCCATACCGCCCCAACAGATCTGCAGATGACGCAATCTCTATTACACACCACACTGCCATTTCCCACCTGGAAAAAAGGAACACCTCAGCGTTCAACACCATAGCTCATCACTAAACTAAGGACCCTGGGATTGAACACCTCCCTCTGCAACTGGTGGTGAAGGTAGGCAACAACATATCCGCTATGCTGACCCTCAACACTGGGGCCCCTCAGGGGTGCGTGCTCAGTCCCCTCCTGTACTCCCTATTCACCCACGACTGCGTGGATGGGCACGACTCCAAATTCCAGTGGTGATTTAAAGCATGTAAATCTTGGTAGGGCAAACTCCCCAACATTTTCTTTAGATGCATGCCAGCAAGGCCATCAAATACACTACACAACACTGAACAATACATTAATTGCACTATAACGGCGACAAGCGGTGCCCACAAACTGTTAGGGCCTACATAAAGCTGTCCCAACAGAAAAGCTTTATTTTCAGCACCATGGAGTGAATCCTTACCACCGCTACACCTGGCTATCAGTGGAGCCTTGTCTGGCAGCGAAACAATTCGTTTACTGCCTTCTTAAAAAACATAACTGATATGCCTGACCATATCTCCCTGGCATATTACATAATTTATGCAGCAGCATATAAAAACATTTTGGGGCGGCAGGGGAGCCTAGTGACAGAGAGGGAGTAGCCTAGACAGAGAGGGAGGGACCATCATAAGAGCCTAGTGGTTAGAGCGTTGGACTAGTAACCGAAAGGTTGCAAGTTCAAATCCCTGATCTGACAAGGTACAAATCTGTCGTTCTGCCTTTGAACAGGCAGTTAACCTTCTGTTCCTAGGCCGTCATTGAAAATAAGAATTTGTTCTTAACTGACTTGCCTAGTTAAATAAAGGTAAATAAGATATTTTTGGACTCACCTTGCGCGCGGCGGTCCTTCGTTGACAAGTTTTGTCATCAAAGAACAAGAATTACAGTTGGATGACCGTTCAAAACGTATTTTCCCAGTCTGACTTCCCAGTTGCAATGCTTACGGTTAGCCAATGTCACAGATTCCTTCCAAACAACTCATTGTTGAATTTGCAATTTCCAACTTGTTGTGTAATGTTTATGTCCAATGGCCTTTGAGCACCGATACGTTTTATCTATAATTTATCTTTATTATTTCTCTTCATATGACAAGGATTAAAACTGATTTGCCAGTAGATTGTCTACTTGATTTATGACAATGACTGCTGGCTAAGATTTTGAAAGTAAGAATCTACTGTACATATAACATGATTTGACGTCATTTTATCTATGGCCAATGACCTTGAGCCTTCTTGGAAGGGCACTTCTAATGTACAGTGGGGCAAAAAGGTATTTAGTCAGCCACCAATTGTGCAAGTTCTCCCATTTAAAAAGATGAGAGAGGCCTGTAATTTTCATCATAGGTACACTTTAACTATGACAGACAAAATGAGAAAACAAAATCCAGAAAATCACATTGTAGGATTTTTTATGAATTTATTTGCAAATTATGGTGGAAAATAAGTATTTGGTCACCTACAAACAAGCAAGATTTCTGGCTATCACAGACCTGTAACTTCTTCTTTAAGAGGCTCCTCTGTCCTCCACTCGTTACCTGTATTAATGGCACCTGTTTGAACTTGTTATCAGTATAAAAGACACCTGTCCACAACCTCAAACAGTCACACTCCAAACTCCACTATGGCCAAGACCAAAGAGCTGTCAAAGGACACCAGAAACAAAATTGTAGACCTGCACCCGGCTGGGAAGACTGAATCTGCAATAGGTAAGCAGCTTGATTTGAAGAAATCAACTGTGGGAGCAATTATTAGGAAATGGAAGACATACAAGACCACTGATAATCTCCCTCGATCTGGGGCTCCACGCAAGATCTCACCCCGTGGGGTCAAAATGATCATAAGACCGGTGAGCAAAAATCCCAGAACCACACGGGGGGACCTAGTGAATGATCTGCAGAGAGCTGGGACCAAAGTAACAAAGCCTACCATCAGTAACACACTATGCCGCCAGGGACTCAAATCCTGCAGTGCCAGACGTGTTCCCTGCTTAAGCCAGTACATGTCCAGGCCCGTCTGAAGTTTCCATGAAAGCATTTGGATGATCCAGAAGAAGATTGGGAGAATGTCATATGGTCAGATGAAACCAAAATAGAACTTTTTGGTAAAAACTCAACTCGTCGTGTTTGGAGGACAAAGAATGCTGAGTTGCATCCAAAGAACACCATACCTACTGTGAAGCATGGGGTGGAAACATCATGCTTTGGGGCTGTTTTTCTGCAAAGGGACCAGGACGACTGATCCGTGTAAAGGAAAGAATGAATGGGGCGATGTATCGTGAGATTTTGAGTGAAAACCTCCTTCCATCAGCAAGGGCATTGAAGATGAAACGTGGCTATGTCTTTCAGCATGAAAATGATCCCAAACACACCGCCCGGGCAACGAAGGAGTGGCTTCGTAAGAAGCATTTCAAGGTCCTGGAGTGGCCTAGCCAGTCTCCAGATCTCAACCCCATAGAAAATCTTTGGAGGGAGTTGAAAGTCCGTGTTGCCCAGCAACAGCCCCAAAACATCACTGCTCTATAGGAGATCTGCATGGAGGAATGGGACAAAATACCAGCAACAGTGTGTGAAAACCTTGTGAAGACTTACAGAAAACGTTTGACCTCTGTCATTGCCAACAAAGTGTATATAACAAAGTATTGAGATAAACTTTTGTTATTGACCAAATACTTATTTTCCACCATCATTTGCAAATAACTTCATTAAAAATCCTACAATGTGATTTTCTGGATTTTTTTTCTCATTTTGTCTGTCATAGTTGAAGTGTACCTATGATGAAAATTACAGGCCTCTCTCATCTTTTTAAGTGGGAGAACTTGCACAATTGGTGGCTGACTAAATACTTTTTTGCCCCACTGTAACTCTATGGCAGCACCCACTCTATGGCAGCTCACATTCTTGATGTCTACCGTTACTAAAGGTGGGTGACAGTGTCCCCATGAGTGACAGAACACTGAGCCAATCACGGTGCAATGTTGAGCCAATCACAGTGGGATGCTCCTATTTGCTGCAGGCCTGCCCCATCACCACAGAAAGCTAGGCTGAAACACCTGCATTTTGGAGCTGCCTGTCTGTATGCTGCTTTATTAACTCAATGATATGTACTTGATATGTACTTGTTTTACTTTTTACTTGTTTGCGAACTGATATGTAACACGTATTAATGCCAAAATAACATTCAAAACAGGCAAGCCCCCCTATATATATTCATTTTTTACCATTGTTTTTTTAGCAAAACATTTGGGGTTCAAAGAGTCCCACCTGCCCTGAATGACAGGTCGCCACTGCCAACACCATCATTAAGTTTGCCAACGGCAGCTCATAGACTGTTCTCTCTGCTACCGCATGGCAAGCGTGTCAGAGTTTCAAATCTGGGACCAAAGGTACCTGAACAGCTTCTACCCCCAAGACATGAGAGTGCTGAACAGTTGATCAAATGGCTAGCCAGACTATTTACATTAACACCCTTTATTATTCCTTTCTTTATCTTCATTTTTTAGTACTGACTCCCTTGCACTGGCTCTATGCACACACACTAGACTATATGCACACACTCACACACACTAGACTATATGCACACACTCACACACACTAGACTATATGCACACACTCACACACACTATGCTGACACTCACACACACACACACACACACTCACACACACACACAAACACACACAAATGCATATTGACGCAAACCACACACACACACTCACACATAAACACACTTTCACACATGCTGCTGCTACTCTGTTTATTATATTTCCTGATTGCCTAATCGCTTACTCCTACCCACATGTACATACTGTATTACCTCAAGTATATAAACTACCTTGTTCCCCGGCACATTGCCTCTTTTTAACTCTGCATTGTTGGGAATGGACTCATACGTAAGCATTTCACTGTAAAGTCTACATATGTTGATTTGAATTCCTCGAGGCCTGGAAACATTGCTCAATTGGTATCAAGGGACCTAACGTTTGCCAGGAAAACATTCCCCACACAATTTCACCACCGCCACCAGCCTGTACCGTTGACACCATGCAGGATGGAGACATGGACTCATGCTGCTTATGCCAAATTCGGGTTCGGCAATTAGCGTGACGTAACAGGAACCGGGATTCGACGGACCAAGTGGCGTTTTTCTACTCCTCAATTGTCCAGTGTTGGTGATCGTGTGCCCACTGGAGCGGCTTCTTCTTATTTTTAGCAAATAGGAGTGGAACCCTGTGTGTGTGTTTTCAGGTGATAGATCACCTGGTATTCATGGATCACGGCATCAGCCTCGCCTGTGACATCAGCTTCAGATCTATCATACAGTGTGGTGAGTGTCTGTGTAGTGAATGACTTCAGGAGTGGGTGTATGTGTTAACTGTGTGTGTTTGTTAACTGTCTGTCTGTAGTGAATTACTTCAGGAGTGTGTGTGTGTGTTTGTGGCTGTGTAGTGAATGACTTCAGGAGTGCGTCCTTGTCCCTGCTGGGGAGCGATTACAGGAGTGGCCAGATTTGAGTTCCAACCTGTCAACTGCCACAGTGCACTACATGGACAGGCCACTGGAGTAGCCGAGTAAGAACACACACAGATAAGCGTCCTCAGTCTACTCAACCAGTATTTACTACTGCATTTTGACACATCGCTTTCTCTCTCACCCCTTCTCTTTCCTCTGTCCTCCCTTCTCTCTCACCCCTTCTCTCCCCTCCCCCTCTCTCAGGGACATCCAGAGGATCACTCTCCCCAGCACCAGTCGTCTGAGACCATTCACCTTTGACACTCTGCTAGACCTGTTCTTCTACAACAGTCCTACCTACTGCCAGACCACAGTAGACACTGTGGCTCCAGAGGTTAACAAGCTCCACTTACTGTTCAAACACAGACACCCAGAGTTTACTGGAGCAGTGTCTGTGGTTGGACGCCTCATGGGTGAGACACACATGACACACATGATACAATGTGATAGGGGAGTGAGTGTAAGCCAATTTGCAAAAATGGTTTCAAATGTGTCTTGTTATTCTCTTTGTATTAAGAATATTGGTAGAAGTAATCATTTGTCACACAGTGAATCGTTTGCCTGGATTTCCTGAATCAGAAATGCCCTAAACTAAACGGTTGTTCTGGTCTGTCCTCTTTCGAGGTTATGGCGAAGGTGACCACAGATGGTGTCTAGAGGCATGGAAGATATAATTAATCCAAGAACAGTGTGAGCCTCACCCAACTCTAACCGGCTGAAGTAATGACTACAACGGCTTTCACTATGGCCCTGTCCTTCCTGAGTCCGAGCCAGCAACTTGTGCACAGCGTCCAGTCGAAGCTATCAACTGCCTTTTATCTCAGGAGTGCGCAATGTATCCACGTGGATTGAGCATGGAGAGAGATCCCGTCCAAACTTTTCATGCTGCTGGTGTACTGGTTGGAAAAAAGATAAGACATAATGGACCGTAAAGGATAATGGTGGCTCAGGTGAGAGAAATCGGGACATTATCAAGGGCCATCCACTTTGAACATGAACATTGGACAAACTGAAAGACTATCTGAAGAAGAAATGGCAGAAGAATGAGTGCCGGGAAGGAGGGGAGTGGTCAACCGTGCCAGCAATTGATTTAGGCTTGTGCAAAATTGTTTATTTGGGGTATCAGGTTGATCTGTCATTAACATGCCACTCGTGACAAATGCTCCAGCTCAAATGTCATTGCCAGAATCCATTAATGAAATTGTGTAATGAAGCATATGTGTAGCTGTATGAAGCGAAGGTCTAATGTTAAAACATTCTACTGCAATGGTTTTACAAGTAAGGGCTATGGAAAGAGGATCCATTTCTCATTGGATTGTACAACACAGAATGAAGGGTTTGAAAGTCTTTGGTTTCATGCATAGATTTAGTTTACTTATGATAAACAATCAAAGGAGGTTCTAAGTAATAACAAAATTAATACAATTTAACCTTTTCACACGTACGTGATCACTTTAGTGGTCCCTGTAGTGTACGATCAAACCGGTGTGATTAGAATGCTTATTTTGAATGCTCTGTTGCGTCATTCTAAACTATCAGCATTTGAGCTGGTCACAGTTTTCCAAAACATTTTGCACAAACACAGTCCTTAAAGTGATGTCCAGAATGTGAGCAGTTTATTTTTGGGATACAATGTTCAGACAGTCACAGAAGTATCTACAGCATAACACAATCATCCAAACCGGGAAAAATGTAGGCTACAGTTGTCCGAGTGCTAACTGAGGAAAGATTGACTGATTGACTTAACACAAATATGACCGCTTGAAATATGACTGCTTGTATAACTCTCAGCTGACAAACTACAATATGAATTAGCTAATAGAAATGAATCACATCACAGGTGAGCTCGCCATTATGCGAAAGAGAGTTAAACTCTAGAAATCGAAAGTAAGCTGACGATGGGTAGTTTCTGTTCGCTGCCATGCTCCCCCCACAGAAACCAAAGCCAAGAAGAGTTTGTTCTGTTAATAGTATGCATGAATGGGGGGTGCGTCTACCATCGTTCACATCCGACCATTCATTTCCAGAAGTTCTCAAAAATGAGTGAACCCTTATTCACCTCACTAGGTTATAACATCTTTGGTCTGACAGAATTATGTTTGAATTATTTATTTGACCTTTATTTAACTAGGCAAGTCAGTTAAGAACAAATTCTTATTTTCAATGACGGCCTAGGAACAGTGGGTTAACTGCCTGTTCAGGGGCAGAACGACAGATTTGTACCTTGTCAGCTCAGGGGTTTGAACTTGCAACCTTCCGGTTACTAGTCCAACACTAACAACTAGGCTACCCTGTGCAACCCAGAATGCATTGTATGTCAACAAACATGGCTCCACACAAACAGCTGGAATTAGTTTAGTTCATCATAATCAGTACAACCTTAGAAAAACAGTATTTACACGCATGTGCCCATTACAGTCTATGCAAGAATTGGAATGCATGATTTGTCACCGGAAATGGAAAACATGTGAATAAAACCATAAATAATTACTACACAAAACATTTTCTGATAGTGACTTATTGATACAAGTGGCACATGCCAGCAGTCAATCACATAACCTCTCACTCAATGTTATTTATGTACGTAGCTAGTGAGCTAAGCTGTAGCATTATCAATGTATTTCAAAAGGAGACACCTCACAAATTCTGGAGATTCTCTTAAAATTCTGACAATGAGTCGGAGTATGAAAGTCAGGAATCAGATTCTGACAGTGAGGAGCTGCCCCCCCAACCTTGCAGCCATTGGGAAACCTGAAACTGAGGACTTCCTGTCCACTGACGAAGTCCCAGGTCCCTTTGAAGATGCTGGTGGAGGCAGACCGACAGTGGATGAAGTACAGGAGTTCTGTGGTAAAAGGAAGGCCGCCAGCCATTTCACCCCTTCTGGCCCTGCGGTTTACTTTGATGTGTCCCAGTCTGGAGTGCAACGCCCCTTGGCATTTCCATCTAAGGCAGAGCGCTTCAAGTTGTTTATGACAGAGGAGCTGGTGAGAGACATCATAGAAGAGACCAATCGCTATGCCTTGGAGCTACAGGAGAAGAGAGAGCCAGGAGTGGGGGGGGGAACTTGCTAAATGGGTGACAACCACAATTAGTGAAATGTATACCTTCCTGGTGACAGTCCTTCTCATGGGGATAGTAAAGAAGAACTCCCTAAGAGAATACTGGAGAACAGATCCTATGTTTGCAACTCCCTTCTTTGCCACCCTCTTTTCCCAAGACTGCTTCCTAGTTCTGCTGTGATGCCTACATTTCATCAACAATGCTACTGCCATCCTAAATGACCCCGTGACACAAAATAAATATTCATACCAGCCTGACATCAGCATTTGGTCAGGTCTTTGTGCCATACAAGGACCTATGCATTGATGAGTACCTGATGTTAGGGAAAGGTAAGCTGGCGTTCCGTCAATTCCCTCCAAAAGACACCAGGTTTGGGGTCATGTGCGATATGAAGACAGGATTTGTCCAGGACATTTTAGTTTACACAGGGTCCACCACTGACAGCCAACATTATGAGGGGCTTGGGGTGTCTGGGTCCGTGGTGATGACCGCGCTGGCTCCTCATCTCAGCAAGGGACACACTTTGTATATGGACAATTGTTACATCAGTCCCACACTCTTCCAGCATCTGCTCTCCAACAGCACAGTGTCCTGTGGCACAGTCAGGTCGAACAGGAAGGATATGCGGGGAGGTGGAGTTCCAGGAGAACGGTCAACAGCTGACAGAGTGGCATGACAAACGAGACGTCCAAGTCCTCTCCACTGTCCATACAGCAACCATGTTGTCCACAGGGAAGGTGCTCCACCTGACCGGAGAGAGAAATTAAACCAGACTGTGTGCTTGACTATAACCTCAAAAATGGGGGCAGTGGATAAGGCGGACATGATAAACAGTTTGTGGAATGCACTCAGAAAATAACCAAGTGGTATAAGAAGATATTTTTCCATCTGGTCGCCGCTGCCCTCAATGGCCACATAATCTCACCTGTTAGTTGGCAGTGAACTATTACTGAACAAGGTACTTTTCTAATGGGACAAACATTTCACATACAGAAAGTATGTAATGTAATAAGGCACTTTGATAGAAACAGCCTGGATTTGAACCAGGGTGTCTGTAGTGACGCTTCTAGATGCTGTGCCTTATGACTCCCAAGTGGTGCAGCAGTTTACGGCCAGGGTAGCGTCAAAATACAATACAAGCTAATACTTCTGAGGCAATTAGCATTGTTTTACAGCACTAAGGGAAGAATGTAGGTAGCTACATAAGCACAATTGAATACAACACCATAAAGGTTATGAAATGAGTAACATTACCTCACATGTCCGCAGTTATAAGACATATTACAAGGTATACACAGTGAGCTGCAGCAGAAACGGCACAACATGACATACAGAAACTATCACAACATGACATACAGAAACTATCAAATCACAACATGACATACAGAAACTATCAAATCACAACATGACATACAGAAACTATCAAATCACAACATGACATACAGAAACTATCAAATCACAACATGACATACAGAAACTATCAAATCACAACATGACATACAGAAACTATCACATCACAACATGACATACAGAAACTATCACAACACAACATGACATACAGAAACTATCACAACATGACATACAGAAACTATCACAACATGACATACAGAAACTATCATAACATAAGGCACTTACTTTGATAGAAATGCAGCATGGATTTGAAACAGGGTGTCTAGTGAAGCCTCTATACAGAGGCAACAGTACAGGCAGGGAAAAGGCTAGTAACATCATCTGGGAGATCAGGCAATAGGTTGATAAAAGGAAAGCCGATAGGCTAAAGTACAGGCAGTGAATAGGCCTCGTTAGTGAGGCAGGCAAAAGCTATCATACACTGGAGGCATAAATTACAGGGAAACCAGCACTCCAAATATAAACATGTCACAAAACAAACAATAACTCACAATGATGTGGTGCAATGAACTGAACTAAATAGTGTGTCATAATGACATACAGGTGTGTGAACATGTGATCAGAATTCAGGTGATTGGGATCTGGAGAGTGAGCTGCGTTCAGGGGATCTATGTGTTTGAGAGCGAGAGTTGGAAAGTGAGTTGTGTTCAGGGGATCTACGTGTTTGAGTGTGAGTTGGATGCAGACGTTACACCAACGTGTACTGTGGTGCATTATACGTTTGTTGGAACCTCTCCAGTTAACTGACAATAAAGAATGATTCATTTAAGTTTGACTTCAGGTATCCCTGGTGGTAATTTCCACGACAGGGTCCTTCATTTTCACTGGATTGCATTGACCCATGTACTATCACATTATGTTGACATTTTGTATGGGATGGAGTTCTACTGGGCTACTCAAGATTATTATCTTGCTCTTCTGTGGGCTGAATATACTTGTGATTCATAAATACACCCCCCCCCCTGGAGCTGGTGCTCCCAACTTTAAAAAAGTTAGGAGCACAACATAACATTCAGGAGCACCAGAATACTGTATTTTTTGAATTGATGGAGATATAGCCTATATTGGGCTTTCAGTGGTTGCTCAACTAAAAGTTTAGAGATTATGCTGCGAGACTTAGAGGTCATTTGTGGTTTAGTACGTTACCCTGCATCATTGTTTCATTGCTCCAGACCAATGCAAGGGGGAGTTAGAGCACTGATTATGCTTTTGGGTCTCAAGGCGCTAAATGTGTCTCTACCTGACAACGAATGGGCGATAAATTATTGCAGAAATTATTGAATATTAAAGCATTAGACCTCTCACTAAAGAGAGAAACCTCTCACTAAAGGCGTCAGTCACACAAAAGTTATACTTAAATCCGAACTGGTTTTGTAGCACTCGCTCATCATCTTCAACCATCAGTGAGTCGATGGCTTGAATAGTCTTTCTGGAAATGGAATACCACAGTAGATGTTGTGTTTTTGGTTGATTGCCAGGCTGCATTGGTGGAGAGTCAGGCGGAGAGCGACCTGTTAAAATTGTATGAGCAAAAAATATTCAATTTGATTTGGAATGGCAAGCCAGACAAAATTACAAGGGCCTATTGTCTCACCCATGTTCAAGAATGTCCTTTCTCCCTTTATTCAGATTACAAGCGCTCACTTTCGGTTATTTGAAAATTAAATCATCGCCAAAATATCATTATTTTTTAAACATGAACTTGAAAATGAGATTGTGAACTCTGCAAACAACGTTTCCAGTCCGAGAATGAGATTGGTAAATGACCGTAATTGGGGTAGCCAGGAGGAAAGCATGGCCAGCCGTAGAGAAATGCTTATTGAAATTTCCGATTATCATGGATTTATTGGTAGTGACCGTGTCGCCTAGCCTCAGTGCAGTGGGCAGCTGGCAGCCAACCTCAGTGCAGTGGGCATGCTTATTTAATATGGTGAGGAAATTACTTTTAAAGAACGACCAGGCATCCTCGACTGACGGGATGAGGTCAATATCCTTCCAGGATACCTGGGCCAGGTCGATTAGAAAGGCCTGCTCGCAGAAGTGTTTTAGGGAGCGTTTGACAGTGATGAGGTGTGGTCGTTTGACCGCGGACCCATAACGGATGCAGGCAATGAGGCAGTGATCACTGAGATCCTGATTGAAAACAGCAGAGGTGTATTTGGAGGGCAGGTTGGTCAGGATAATATCTATGAGGGTGCCCATGTTTACGGATTTGGGGTTGTACCTGGTAGTTTCCTTGATAAATTGTGTGATATTGAGGGCATCTAGCTTAGATTGTAGGACTGCTGGGGTGTTAAGCATATCCCAGTTTAGGTCACCTAACAGAACCAACTCTGAAGATAGATGGGGGGCAATCAATTCACATATGGTGTCCAGGGCACAGCGGGGAGCTGAGGGGGGTCTATAACAGGTGGCAACAGTGAGAGACTTATTTCTGGAGAGATTCATTTTTAAAATTAGAAGCTCAAACTGTTTGGGCGTAGACCTGGAGAGTATGACAGAACTTTGCAAGCTATCTCTGCAGTAGATTGCAACTCCTCCCCCTTTGGTATGGAAATCTCAGAATTTTTTGGTTGCCTTCCTAAACCAGGATTCCTAAAACCACACGGAAGGATCTGGGCCAGATCCTCCTGTTTAAGGCACCGACTGTGTGTTTCTAACCAATCAGATCCTTTTTGATCATGTCTCAAAAATAACCGATAGAAAAGTTAGGATAAAGTCACTTATTTTTTACTTTGCCTTTGACTTTATTATTCCTATAATACATATACAAAGACTGACGATTATGCAGGACGATGATTCCTCTCCTTTGTGTTTAGTGGTTGTATATCAGTACGTATCAGTCCTGACTACCAAAAGGGTAACACTTTACTTAGCTGCTGCATAAGACCTCAAAAGCATTTATAAAGGGTATAAAAACATGTAGGGCATTGACCCTTTGTCATAAAGCCTTTATGAATGCTTTATCATTGCTACATATCACCACGCTAAGTTACCATAAAAAGTGCAATATTATATTCTGATGTCACTCCTTTCTAGCCTAACTGACTGACTGACTATGGGTAATTAAGTTGTTGTATTTATTTGTATGATGTAAAGGCTAAGTATTTCAACTATTGTAAAAATAACTATGATATATATCTTTAATGGAACTGACACAATAAATGTTTTCCTCCAAGTACTTTATCGGAGAGTCAGGAATGTATGAGGTTAGGAAGGGGACAGGGTTGTCTTGTATAGGTGTGTCTTGTGAGTGAAATGTAGTATCCTGCTATACAAGGTATATCAGCAGAACCCCTGTAGCTATACATACATTCCCTCTCTCTCTGGAGATCTCTGACACTGGTTTCCAGGGTTGGTTTCAATTCAGAAATTGACCCAACATTGAAGAGAATTAGAGTTGGAATTTCAGTGTACTTACTGAATTGACCCCAACTCTGCTGGTTTCGCTGTCAGTCAACCAGCAACAAACCCACAGCAGTCCTTTAACATGGCATGAATCAATCACTGACCTCACTCTCCTCTGCTAGTCAGAGCTAGCTGAACACTGAGATCTACTGTTCAGCTATCTCTGGTCCAGTGCATTACATTAAGCCGCACCTAACACACTGGACCAGAGATAGCTGAACAGTAGATCTCAGTTTTCTCAACATGCTTCAACCACAGAAGAGGCTTGGGGGTTCTGACTAGGCAGCTAATTCCCTGCTTAAAATGGGCTGTGTGAGATATCCCTAATCTCTGACGCCTAACCTCTGACCCCTAACCCCTGCTCTGTGAGCACTCGCCCTCTGCTTCACTCCCAAAGTATTTTGTTCTGATAACATAATGTTTTGCACTTCGTGACATTACGTATTTAAAACCTAAATGTATCATATTAATAACATTTCATTTGAAGCTGACTGGTGTATCGTATTGCTTGATATAAGCATGTATGGGCCTTATCTCTTATTATCAACTTAAAATATGATGATATGATCTCTATGTAGAATTTTTTAACCGATTCAAAATTGTTGTGTGAGTTAGTCAAGATCATTATGAGATAACACATAAGGTAATATACAGTATACTGTAGTCTAGTCATCCTATATAACTTGTGCTGTACACACCTTTTCTATTCATATACTGTCCATACTGTCTATACACACCATGATATGTATATACAGCACCGGCCCAAAGTTTGGACACACCTACTCATTCAAGGGTTTTTCTTTATTTTTACTAGTTTCTACATTGTAGAATAATACTGAAGACATCAAAACTATGAAATAACACATATGGAATCATGTAGTAACCAAAAAAGTGTTAAACAAATGTAAATATATTTATATTTTATATTTGAGATTCTTCAAATAGCCACCCTTTGACTTGATGACCTCTTAGCACACTCTTGGCATTCTCTCAACCAGCTTCATGAGGTAGTCACCTGGAATGCATTTCAATTAACAGGTTTGCCTTGTTCAACGTTAATTTGTGGAATTTCTTTCCTTCTTAATGTGTTTGAGCCAATCAGTTGTGTTGTGACAAGGTAGGGGTGGTATACAGAAGATAGCCCTGTTTGGTAAAAGACCAAGTGCATATTATGGCAAGAACAGCTCAAATAAGCAAAGACAGTCCATCATTACTTTAAGACATGAAGGTCAGTCAATGCAGAACATTTCAAGAACTTTGAAAGTTTCTTCAAGTTCAGTCACAAAAACCATCAATTGCTATGATGAAACTGGCTCTCATGAGGACCACCAAAGGAAAGAAAGACCCAGAGTCACCTCCATTGCAGAGGATACGTTCAATAAAGTTACCAGTGTCAGAAATTGCAGCCCAAATAAATGCTTCACAGAGTTCTAGTAACAGACATATCTCAACATTAACTGTTCAGAGGAGACTAACTGAATCAGGCCTTCTTGGTCGATTTGATGCAAAGAAACCACTACTAAAGGATACCAATAATAAGAAGAGACTTGAGCCAATAAATATGAGCAATGGACATTAGAACGGTGAAAATCTTTCCTTTGGTCTGATGAGTCCAAATTTGAGATTTTTGGTTCCAACCGCCATGTCTTTGTGAGACGCACAGTAGGTGAACGGATGATTTGAGCATCTGTGTTTCCCAACATGAAGCATGGAGGAGGAGGTGTGATGATGTGGGGGTACTTTGCAGGTGACATTGTCAGTAATTTATTTAGAATTCGAGGCACACTTAACCAGTATGGCTACCACAGCATTCTGCAGCGATACGCCATCCCATCTGATTTGCACTTAGTAGGACTTTAATTTGTTTTCAACAGGACAATGACCCAACACATCTCCAGGCTGTGTAAGGAGAGAGCACTTTCTCCCAGCTGCCCACTGCACTGAGGCTAGGTAACACTGTCACCACCAATAAATCGACGATAATCGAGAATTTCAATAAGCATTTCTCTACAGCTGGACATGCCTTCCTCCTGGCTACCCCAACCCCGGCCAACAGATCCACACCCCCCGCAGCTACTTGCCCAAGCCTTCCCAGCTTCTCCTTCACCTAAATCCAGATAGCAGATGTTCTGAAAGAGCTGCAAAACTTGGACCCATACAAATCAGCTGTGCTAGACAATCTGGACCCTCTCTTTCTAAAAATGATCCGCCGCCATTGTTGCAACCCCTATTACCAGTCTGTTCAACCTCTCTTTCTATAGTCCGAGATCCCTAAAGATTGGAAGGCTGCCGCAGTCATCCCCCTCTTCAAAGGGGGTGACACTCAAGACCCAAACTGTTATAGACCTATATCCATCCTGCCCTGCCCTTCTAAGGTCTTCGAAAGCCAAGTTAATAAACAGATCACTGAGCATTTCGAATCCCACCGTACCTTCTCCGCTGTGCAATCCGGTTTCCGAGCTGGTCACGGGTATATCTCAGCCACGCTCAAGGTACTAAACAATATCATAACTACCATCGATAAAAGGTGGTAGTCCCATTCTGTGAGCTTGTGCAGCCTACCACTTTGTGGCTGAGCCGTTGTTGCTCCTAGATGTTTCCACTTCACAATAACAGCACTTACAGTTGACCAGGGCAGCTGTAGCAGGGCAGACATTTTACAAACTGACTTGTTGGAAAGGTGACATCCTATGACGGTCCCACATTTAAAAAATCACTGAGCTCTTCAGTAAAACCATTCTACTGCGAATGTTTGTCTATGGAGATTGCATGGCTGTGTGCTCGGTTTTATACACCTGTCAGCAGCGGGTGTGGCTGAAATAGCCGAATTCACTCATTTGAAGGGGAGTCCACCTACTTTTGTATATATATTGTGTATCTTAATAGAAAATGATTCAAGTAAAAGTGAATGTCACCCAGTAAAATACTGCTTGAGTAAAAGTAAAAGTATTTGGTTTCAAATATATTTAAGTATAAAAGTAAATGTAATTGCTGAACTACACTGAGTTTACCAAACATTAGGAACATTTGAAGTACAGATACCCCAAAAACTACTTAAGTAGTACTTTACAGTATTTTTACTCAAGTACTTTACACCAGTGCTCAGATTCCCTTCATTCTTTGACTGAGAAGAACGCTGTGCAGTCCAACCTCGGCATGCTCTCTCTCTCAGTGTGTGTGTGTGTGTGTGTGCGTGCACATGTGCATGCTAATGCTGGGCTAAGGGGAGGGGTCCTGACACACATTGGTTCACAGCAGGTAGAATGTCTCAGAACAACAGGGGCTGTGTTAATGCTCACCCCCCTTCTCTTTTCTTCCACCATCCCTCTCTCAATTCATTTTTCAATTTAATAAGGGGCTTTATGGGCATGGGAAACATATGTTTACATTGCCAAAGCAAGTGAAATAGATAATAAACAAAACTGAAATGAACAATACAAAATTAACAGTAAACATTACACTCATAAAGTTCCGAAAGAATAAAGACATTTCAAATGTCATATTATGTATATATACAGTGTTGTAACGATGTGCAAATAGTTAAAGTACAAAAGGGAAAATAAATAAACGTAAATATAGGCTGGTTTTACAACCCTCTCTCTCCTCCCACCATCCCTCGCTCTCTTCCCTCTGTCTGTTGTTCAGCTGACTAACAATAGGGGCGAGTCTCCCTCTGGAACAATACCCTCAGCCCTACCCTCCTTCCCTCTTCCCCCTTTACTGTTAGAGCTTAGTGGCCTTTACACCACCCCCTTCCCGCCCTCTCTCTCATTCTTTCTCACTCCCACTATCTCTCTTTCTTTAGAGAAGCTCTGTAATGCAAGGAATCTGGTCTGTGCAGGAGGGACCACTCGATCGAAAGAGAGAGAAGAGAAGAGAAGAGAGGAGGGGTTAGAGGCTGGCAGACATACAGAGAGAGAGGCAGGGACTGGCAGAATAGTTGACATGTGATCAGGACTCCTGAGCAGCCAAACCATTCACCCTGGATACAACATCAGCAGCAGCAAGAGAGAGTGAGAAGGAGCTAAAAAGAGACAGAAGGAGCCAGAGAAAGAGACAGAAGAGGCAGAAGAGAGAGACAGAAGGAGCTAGAGAGAGACAGAAGGAGCTAGAGAGAGAAGCAGAAGGAGCTAGTTAGTCAGGGATGTGGTGTGTGAGATGAGAAGAGGCTATAGTGGTCGTGCCCTCATCACTGGGATTCTACTATTTTCAGAGAGTGGGAATATGGAGAGAGTGCTCTAAAAGAGATACGCCTGTCGCTTGGAATAAGATACAACACACACACACTACACACATACACACCCAGCGTTGCCATGGGGGGCTCCCTCAGTCAGCACAGGAAGAGCTCCTTCAGCTCCCCCAGAAAGAAGAGCAGCATGTGAGTACACAATCTAATCACCGTTATTGTGTGTGTGTGTGTGTGTGTATGCGTGTCTGTGTGCTTGCACACACATTATTGATCTTGTTCCTGTCCCGTGAGCATGTGGTTTAGTTTCCTGTGTAAATGTTGTGTATCGCTCTCTGAACAGGTTTCCCAGCATTGTCCATTAGCTAAAGTGCAGCAGAACCCGACACGACAATAACGCTCGTTTGGATTGAACTTATTTGACATCAGAAAGGAGATCTAGATAGGGGAGATGTACAGAGTATTAGGGTCATCAGAGAGATGTAATGAGAGAGATGTGATCAGATCTCCTGACAGAGACACTTCTTTAGTACTGAACATTTACAAGATGAGGTGGCATGTAAGGTGAGTGATCAATCAACAGAAGACCAACAGTTTATGTCCATTAATCAGGTGAATAATATAACACTATAATGCATTGTCTCATGATGGCCTCTGACTAAGGCAAGTGTTGAGGTGTGGTTGAATCACTTAAAATTCTATTAAATCAACAAGAAAAAAATTGGTCAAATACACATGGTTGGCAGATGTTATTGCGAGTGTAGCAAAAGGCTTATGCTTCTAGATCCGACAGTGCAGCAGTATCTAACAGGTGATATCTAACAATTCCACAACAAAACCTAATACACACAATCTAGTAATGGAATGGGATAAGAATATATAAATATAAAATATATGGATGAGCAGTGACAGAGCGTCTAAGGTGCAATAGATAGTGTAGGATACAGTATACAGTATATACATATGAGATGAGTAAACATTATTAAAGTGGCATTATTAAAGTGACTAGTGTTCCATTTATTAAAGTGGCCAATGATATCAGTCTGTAGGTTGGCAGCTGCCTCTCTGCTAGTGATGGCTGTTTAACAATCTGATGGCCTTGAGCTAGAAGCTTTTTTTCAATATCTCTGTTCCAGCTTTGATAAACCTGTACTGACCTCGTCTTCTGGATGGAAGCGGGGTGAACAGGCAGTGGCTCGGGTGGATACTGTCCTTGATGATCTTTTTGGCTTCCTGTGACATTGGGTGTTGTAGGTGTTCTGGAGGGCAGGTAGTTATCCCACGGTGATACGTTGTGCAGACTGCACCACCCTCTGGAGAGCCCTGCAGTTGTGGGCGGTGCAGTTGCCATACCATCCGGTGATACAGCCCGACAGGATGCTCTCATTGTGCACCTGTAAAAGTTAGTTCGGGTTTTTGGTGACAAGCCACATTTTTTCAGCCTTCTAAGGTTGAAGAGGCACTGTTGCGCATTCTGTTGCGCTTTCTTCACCACACTCTGTTTCAGTTTGCCGGTGATATGTCCACCAAGGAACTTCAAACTTTCCTCCTTCTCCACTGCTGTCCCATCGATGTGTATAGGGGGGTGCTCTCTCTGCTGTTTCCTGAAGTCCACGATCATCCCTTTTGTTTTGCTGACATTGATTGAGAGGTTATTTTCCTGACACCACACTCTGAGGGCCCTCATCTCCTCCCTGTAGGCTGTCTCGTCGTTGTTGGTAATCAAGCCTACCACTGTTGTGAGTAAAAATACTGCACAGTTTCCTAAGGACTAGAAATAAAGCTGCCATCTCAATCGGCGCCATTGGTCTTATGGTAAAAGGCTGTTTTTGGCCGTTTCTCCTCTCAAACGCCTCCTCCTATTTCTTTCTCTCTCTCTCTAGTCGGGACCCGAAGGGGTGCATGTTTTGGTTTTTGTCTTAATACTACACAGCTGATTCAAATTATCGCCGCTTGATGATTAGTTGATTATGGGGTCCCGAGGACCGAGTTTGGGAAACCCAGCCCTAATCCATGGTAACAGAGAGCCAGTCCTCTCTTTCTCCCAGTAGTTCCCAGTGGATCATCACCATGTTAATGAGCTGCTGAGCCTTTTACACTTTATACCCATTCACTGATGTCCTTCCTAGTCATACGCTGATGCTGCTCTGCCCATCCTGTTGTCACAGTGACTCAGCAGTACCACTGGCAGTATTAGTGGTGTTGTCATCTTCTACAGCAGTTGTTGTTTACACTGGAAGTCATTCCAATTGGTACTGAATGATCCAGAGTAGTGCAACTGCAGAGTAGAATGAGAGCCTTAGGCACTGAGTGGCTCTGAGACTTAGATCTGAGACTTCTGTGAGCTTCTGTTAGCTGGAGCGCTCAGAGAATCAAAGGAGAGTCTGCAGACAGAGACATCTTTGTTTGGCGGATTTTACATTACATTAACAAGCTTAGAATTGGAAATAAACCAGTCAACTTTCTACTGGATGGGGATGTGCCCCCACACTACACACTGTCAGGTTTCTGTGTTTTTAAGCAATGTTTTTCTAGGCAATGTCCTTGTTTGTATGTGTGTGTGTCTTTCTTTGTCAGTGTGTGTGTGTGTGTGTGTGTGTGTGTGTGTGTGTCTCTCTCTCTCTCTGTGTGTCTCTCTGTGTGTGTGTCGCTCTCTCGCAATGAGTGTGTGTGTCTCTCTCTCTCTCTCTCTGTGTGTGTGTGTGTCTCTCTCAGTGTGTGTGTGTGTGTGGCTATGAGAGGGTTAAGAAGTTCCGTAGCAGCATGAGATCGTGGCCCTTATTCTCAGATCTATATTTAGCAAATCATCTTTTTCATTTTTAAGTGCAACAGAAATCTGCCTCAGTCCTCTTTTCTCAATCCCCCCTCCACTCATCGCCCCTCCTCCATCTCATCCATTCCTTTTTGGAGTAGAGAGTGACCTGCATTTGGAGCTCCTTTAGACCCGATTTCAGACTGTACTAGGCTGATCTATCTTTGGCCTGAAGCTCTTCCTCTCTTCCTCCTCCTCTGTCAGTACTATATCAGCAACAATTCAGCTGGCTGTCGATAGACAGACATGGACCATAAGAGGCCCTGTATGACCTTCAGAGTGTGTGTGTTCGGGAGTTCACGTGCGTGCGTGTGCGCACCATTGTTTGAGGAATTATGTATCCTTTGTGTCCCTGTATTGTTACACAAAATAGCCTGGTGTCTGTCTGTCCCCTGACCCTACTCTGTCAGTCCTCTCAGAACTCACCCCCAAAAATACCTTCCCCCAAATATTGGACTATAAATTGTGCCTTCATGTATTATACTTGCTAAAATATGTATTCTACTGACCCATTTACTTTTATTTTCCTATTCTTATATTTTATTATTTCTTATCGTTGTTGCATTGTCGATAAGAAACCTGCAAGTAAGAATTTCATTGGATGGTGTATACCATATGTATCCCGTACATATGACTAATATAACCTGATACTTGAACCCATCTCTCTCCCAGTTAGATGCATGTTCAAGTCGCTCAGCTCAATGTATTCTCCAGATTGTTAGGGCAATAGTGTTAGAGACAGGGTAGGTTTAGATGGTTGACAACATGTAAGCTATATTTCGTCTCCAATGTTTATTAAGTTAATTAATTAATTTGCACAATGAGCACTTGTTGTCTCTCAAATACATCATTACAGTTGTTGGGTAGCTAACTAGTGAATTTAACCATATTAGCATTGACATGAAATCAGTCAAAACACCTCAAAATGAGCCAACTATCAAGAACAAGATGAAACGAGCTTAAACAGGCCACTTGCAATTCCCCACATTCTTGTCATTCTCACTAACAGTCTGGCCACCCAGAAACACTCTGAATTCTGCCCCATGGACATTGTTTTTGTGACTTTGTCAGCTAACCCATCGATAGACAATAAAAATAGCAGAGGTGGGATGGGATCACCTTGCCTGCTACTTCTAGTCATTTTGAACGGAGCAGAGCAGGTATTGCCTGTTATTACTATGGCTGAGGGATTGGCATATAGTATTTTAATCATGAGTTCAGGTGGGCTTTCGTGCATCAGCAAACAAAGAAAAAGGAGGGGTGCTCAACAATAATGACAAAATGGCGAGAATGGCTTACCAAGAAAAACTTGTTGCTTGTCACGGCTGTCATCGGAATGTCGCCAACAAAACAAAGAATGAGGAACCGACCGTGAAGCTTAACAGGGCTATAGTGCCACTAACAAAGATAACTACCCACAAATACAACAGGGAAAGAAGGCTGCCTAAGTATGATTCCCAATCAGAGACAACGATAGACAGCTGTCCCTGATTGAGAACCATACCCGGTCAAAACAAAGAAATACAAAAACATAGAAAATAGAACATAGGATGCCCACCCAAATCACACCCTGACCAAACCAAAATAGAGACATAAAAATGCTCTCTCAGGTCAGGGCGTGACATTGCTGCCTTGATTTTTTGGATCTCTTTGTCTGATTCACAAACACCCAAATATCACCTATGTATATTTTAACATGGACTATTGATTAACGAGACACACTATTTCTCTTATCATTTTATGCAATCATTTTTCATTTACCTTGAAACATAATATAATTATAATACAACTGTTTTACATTGTTGTGTCTCAATTGGCCACTAGGCTATAAATAGAAGTTATGTCCAATGGTCAGGTCACTCTGAGGAAGACGTCAGTTTGACCATGAAATGTCAGTCACCTGTTCACATCCTGTACAATGGATTAAAGTAAGAAATAAGAAATCAATCTCTGCCTTTTTTGGTTGAGTGCTCCAACTCCTTTTTTGCCTCAAATGAGTCGTTTTGGAAGTTTTTCTTGGTAAGCAATTCTGAAATTGTTTCTGCAGTTAGAAACAGGTAATATTGGCATTCCAGAAACATTATTTGGTCAAAATTTGATTTGATATCTGAGAAATTAAGATAATTGATTGCACCCACATTTGACATTTTAATTTATATATAGATTCTGATCATATTCAATAAATATAAAACCGGACATCCAATTTGGACCAAACCTCTTCCTACCAATGAGTAAAAAGCCACGCAAAGACTTCCCAACATCCCATGCCAATCCCACCCAACAACCAGTATACAGGATCACGTTTCAAAGTAAGACCCAGATGCAGACAACGTCGAAGTAACAACAGTTTATTAATCCAACAGGGGCAGGTAAAGACAGGTCAAGGGCAGGCAGGGGTCAGTAATCCAGATAGGTGGGGTTAAGGTACAAGACGGCAGGCAGGCTCAGGGTCAGGGTACGCAGGTGTCAGTAATCCAGATAAGTGGGGCAAAGGTACAGGACAGCAGGCAAGCTCAGGATCAGGTCAAGCAGAAATGGTCAACCCAGGAAAACTAGAAAACAGGAACATTCAAAAGACAGGAACAGAGAAGAAGAACCCTGCGGCGGCGGGAGAGGAAGAGGGAAGGATAAATCCTGCAGCTTAGGGAGTCCCCAATGTAGGTCTCCATAGCCTTGGTCTCCGGTCCCAACAGAGAGTACATGCGTCCCCGGGGCGGTGTGGTGCTAGGGAGAAGGTCAATCCCACAGGGTCGGTGTGATGGAAATGAAGTGGACCTGGCCTTGCTGAACACCTCCCGGAGGTCCTAATTCTCCGTGGGGATGGTGGAGAGAAGAAAGAAGAAGAAGTCCTGGGCCAGGTTGCGCTGACTTCGGATGGGCGTGGCAGAACGGACTCCAGCCCATGATGGCACCAGCAGACCAGTTGATGAGAGGATTGTGTCGCTGGAGCCAGGAGAATCCCAAAATCGCAGGAATCTGTGGAGACTTGATGAGCAGAAATTGAATAGTTTCACTGTGACTTCCTGACACCCGTAGGTTTATGGGAGTGGTATTATGAGTGACCCGGCCTATAGAGTGCCCGTCCAGTGCTCTAATATCCATGGGAATGGAGAGGGGCTGAGTGGGGATGTTCAGCTCCGAAGCCAGGGTAGTGTCCAAAAAGCCCCAGTGTCAATGATAACCCAAAGAGATTTAGCCTGCTTTCCCCACCGCAGAATGGCATGAAAAGGGGTGCCAGGAGAAGCAGAACAGTTCTCCATATGGCCCGCCAGATTACTCGCTCCTACTGGTGAGCCTGGTCTTTTAAAGGACAAGAGGACACAAAATGACCAAGAGTCCCACAATACAGACAACTCTTCGTGTTTCCATTCCACTAGCGACAGCCCAGCTCTGCCTAGTTGCATAGGATCGGGAAGCGGTGACTCGGCCGTCTTCGGCGACTCTCGGTGAAGGTCGGGAAGCCTTGGGTTCTCTCGGCAACGGGACCGTCAGGGACTTTCTGGATGACACTAAGGCAAGGTGGACGTGCGTGCGAAATCGAAGTTCCTCTTCCTCCGTCATTCCCGTAATCGCCCATCGATACGGATTGTCAACGCGAGGGGGAATCGAGATCCGTAGCTAACTCCCGAGTTGCAAGCTCGTCCTTGACCTCCTCCGAGACGTCGTATCGACTGTGCTTCCTGGTTCCAAGCACTCTCCGCTGCCAAATTGCGGAAATCCACTGCATAGTCTGCCACACTGCGGGAGTCCTGCCGGAGCTGGATTAGCTTCCGGGCAGCTTCTCTCCTGGAGAACGGGGCATCAAAAAACCCTCCAGACTAACGCATATGGCCGACTGTTGTTCCCATACAGCAATAGACCAGGTGAGAGCCCTCCCTGACATCAGCGTGATGAGGTAGGCTATCTTGGAGCATTACGAGGGGAAGGAAGAGGGCTGAAGCTCTAAGATAAGGGCACACTGAGCTAGAAACGCCTGACAGGTGCTTGGCTCACCATTGAAGCGTTCCAGAGTAGGTAAGTGGGGCTCCCGAGAAGGTTGAGTGACCGATGAGATGGCGCTGCAAACAGCTGAGTTACTGAGGGGCTGTGGGGTTACCATTGTGGCCTCCCAAATAACCCGCGGAATTGCTCCAGCAAAATGTCCAACGCCCAGTTATGGCATTCAGCCAAAATTTGGACCCCTTCCATAAAACCAAGAAGCAATTCCTTGTGCCTACTGATGGTGGCTCCTTGGGAGGGTCTGCTGGGTTAGTCATGGCCAGTTCGTACTATCATGTTTCAAGGTAAGACCCCGATGCAGACAACAACAAAGTAACAATAGTTTATTAATCCAACAGGGGCAGGAAAAAGACAGGTCAAGGGCAGGCAGGGGTCAGTAATCCAGATACGTGGGGCAAAGGTACAGGACGGCAGGCAGACAGACTCAGGGTCAAGGTAGGCAGAGGACAGTATCCAGATAGGTGGGGCAAAGGCACAGGATGGCAGGCAGGCTCAGGGTCAGGGCAGGCAGAACTGGTCAACACCGGTAAGACTAAAAAAACAGGAACACTCGAGAGACAGGAACAGAGGGAAAAACACTGGTAGGCTTGACGAAACAAAACGAACTGGCAACAGACAAACAGAGAACACAGGTATAAATATACAGGGAATAATGGGGAAGATGAGTGACATCTGTAGGGGGTGGAAACAATCACAAGGACTGGTGAAACTGATCAGGGTGTGACACAGTATCAGTTCTCTATGTTTGACAAGTAGTATGAAGCTGCCGCTTGGAGTATTGCTGCTTTATACTTTATAATGTATTCCCTTTGGATCTGGTTATGTGTCACGTCCTGACCTTAGAGATCCTTTTAATTCTCTATTTTGGTTAGGCCAGGGTGTGACTAGGGTGGGCAATCTAGTTTTCCTATTTCTTTGTTTGGCCTGGTATGGTTCCCAATCAGAAGCAGCTGTCTATCGTTGTCTCTGATTGGGGATCACACTTAGGCAGCCCTTTTCCACCTTAGTTTGTGGGATCTTGATTTTGTTTAGTTGCTGTGTAGCCTGCAGAACTTTACGTTTGTTCTGTATTTTGTTGTTTTTCGGTGTTCATTTTAATAAAAGTAAGATGTTCGCCTACCACGCTGTACCTTGGTCTCCTCGTTCAAACAACGAGCGTAACACTATGTGTTTTTGCTTTCATGAAGGACTGGCTTGAATTGTGAGGATGGCTACACAATTTATTTTCATCATGAGCAAAATCTATTGGTTTTTCTACCAAAAGTTGCAAATATTTTTTTGTGTGATCTATATAACACAAGAGACCAGCAAAATGGATAAACGAGTGTGGCGGTATAGCAGGAACAGCATTATCTACTAAATAATGCAAGCGACTTAATTTACAAATTTCTCTGAACAGGGGGAAAAAACATCCCCAGAGTCAAAGGGAATACACTATACTGAATGGAGAAGCAATCATCAAAGCCACAGCTTCATACTACTTGTCATACTGTATATTGGTTGTTTGGGTGGGATTGGCATGGGTTGTGGGGGGTTTGTGGGTGGCGTTTTAGATTTTTGGGGATTCCTTACTTATTGGTAGGAAGAAGTTTGGTCCAAATCGGGTGTACTATATTTATTGAATATCATCTGAATCATATCAATTAAAATAGGAAATTTGCATGCAGTTAATTTGCAGAATTTCTCAGAGATAAAATTATATTTAAATATTTCAGGAATGCTAATCATATCTGTTACTAACTACAGAAACGGATTTTAGAATAATCTGAGATGTTGGGTGTCGAAATCCTCTTCCATTTGCTTTTTGAGGTGAAAAGACCCAATATATTCTAAAATATTCCATCATACAGGGAAAGGAAACAGTTGAGTAAATGAGAGATGCAAAATATATTGAAAGCAGGTGCTTCCACAAAGGTGTGGTTCCTGAGTTAATTAAGCAATTAGCATCCCATCATGCTTAGGGTCATGTGAAAAAAATCCCAGTTGGAGCAGCAACTGAGACAGCATTTTCCACCACTATCAACATAACACCAAAGGATGGAATATCTTGTTGAAGAATGCTGTCGCATTTCTACAATAGAATTCCAGACACTTGTAGAATAGGGTGGCCCAGCACACTATTAAGACACTTTATATTTTTGTTTCCTTTGTTTCCTTTATTTTGGCAGTTGCCTGTCGGCCTACATTTAACACAACATATTTGATTTGATTTGACATATCCCAACATAACATCTCTAGACCTCCATGTAGTAACGGTTCTACTGGTCCTCTCATCTATAATTTGTGTGTCTGTGTGTTTTTCAGCTCTGATTACAACAAAGGGAAAGGGGTTTACCTAGTCAGTTGTACAACTGAATGGATTCAACTGAAATGTGTCTTCTGCGTTTAACCCAACCCCTCTGAATCAGAGAGGTGCTGGGGGCCGCCTTAATCCACATCCACGTCATCAGCGCTCAGAGAACAGTGGGTTAACTGCCTTGCTCAGGGATCAGTGGGTTAACTGCCTTGCTCAGGGAACAGTGGGTTAACTGCCTTGCTCAGGGAACAGTGGGTTAACTGCCTTGCTCAGGGAACAGTGGGTTAACTGCCTTGCTCAGGGAACAGTGGGTTAACTGCCTTGCTCAGGGAACAGTGGGTTAACTGCCTTGCTCAGGGATCAGTGGGTTAACTGCCTTGCTCAGAGAACAGTGGTTTAACTGCCTTGCTCAGGGAACAGTGGGTTAACTGCCTTGCTCAGAGAACAGTGGGTTAACTGCCTTGCTCAGGGAACAGTGGGTTAACTGCCTTGCTCAGAGAACAGTGAGTTAACTGCCTTGCTCAGGGAACAGTGGGTTAACTGCCTTGCTCAGAGAACAGTGAGTTAACTGCCTTGCTCAGGGGCAGAACAACAGATTTGTACCTTGTCAGCTCGGGGATTTGATTCAGCAACATTTCATTTACTGGCCCAACGCTCCTACCCGCCAGGCTACCTGCCGCCCCAAGTTGGGCTTAGATTAAATATGCAGATACTGTTTTAAGGGAAAGGAAAGGGGGATACCTAGTCAGTTGTAAAACTGAATGCTTTCAACTGAAATGTGTCTTCCGCTTTTAACCCAACCCCTCTGCTTCAGAGAGGTGTGGAGGGCTGCCTTAATCGATATCCAAGTCTTCGGTTGTTAGCTATATAGGCAAACTATCCCAGTCACGCTTCCCAAATTCACCATCAAAGGTCTTATTGTAGCATTATCTGCACGTATCTCTCCTCCCCCCTTCTCTCCTCATTCCCCTCTCTCTCCTCATCTCCCTCTCTCTCCTCATCCCCCTCTCTCTACTCATCTCCCTCTCTCTCCTCATCCCCCACTCTCTACGCATCTCCCTCTCTCTCCTCATCCCCCTCTCTCTCCTCATCCCCCTCTCTCTCTCAATCTCAGCTAGCACAATTACAAGATCTGGTGTAGCAGTACAAGATGATCTAATGCACTTCAGACTACATCCCCAGGATGATGCTCTAATGTCAGCTGGCCTGGTTACTGTAACCGTGCCGACCGGCGCTGTACTACACTTCTCCTCTGTTTAATTTAAACACTTGTCATGATGATGCTCTACACATGCACGCACACACAAAAGCATGGGAGAAACTAGGCTAAAGCATTACTCCATTCAGGACAGAGTTGTAGAACTATATTCAAACATGGCTTTTACTGCCTGAGAGAGACAGAGAGACTCCGGGACTAAGAGAGACTGAGAGGGTGAGTGTACTCAGCACTCTAAGCAGGGTTTCTCTCTTGTTCCTGTGTGTTCCTGCCTGCCTGAGACTGAGGATCCCAGTCAACACGAGCCTCCAGTTTGACAGTGAGAGAGACTGGATCTGGTCAGAGACCACTGATCGCCACGAGGTGGAGCTCTCTTTCCCGCACAAGGCAGAGAAGTGTGTACTGTGTACACCACGAGTTTACATGGACAGTTTGAGTGTTGTGGTTTGTGATCAAACCTTGAATGAAACTGTTTCGGTGCTGAACGAGGCTAAGGGTGTAGGTATGTATGTCCTTAGACTAGAGGGGACTGTATCATCAATATAATTCAGGCTCTGATCTTGTCCCATCTCGATTGCTGTCTGGTAATATGGTCAGGTGCAGCAAAGAAAGACCTAGCAAAGCTGCAGCTGGTTCAAAACAAATCAGCACTCCTTGCCCTTAACTGCACACACAGAACTAACATCAACAACACGCATGGTGGTCTTTCACTGTTGAGGGTTGAGGAGAAATGGACTACTTCTCTTCGGGTCTAAACGTTCTCGTTGAAAATGTCTGACCACTTGTATAATCTATTTGCATACACTTCAAACAGGCATGCGTACCCCACCAGCCACTCCACTATGTGTTTCTTCACAGTACCCAAACCTAAAACAGATTTAATCCAAGTTTAGCTTTAAAAACAGATGAAAAACATAATTAGTATCACAGCACCTCTCCTCTTTCTATTAACATTTAAAAATATCTAATTTAAATGTACTGTTTATAAGAATATGAACATGTGTATCTGAATAGTGTGTAAATAGTATTTTTGTGGTCTCTTGGTGTCTCTTCTATATATAACTCTTATTTTGTTTGTATTTTGAATTCAAACTAATGTCTTATGTTGTTCTTGTCTATAACTGTTCTGTACTTTGTCATGTATTTGTATGTTTTATGTGGACCCCAGGAAGAGTAACTGCTGCATGTGCAGTAGCTAACGGGGATCCTAATACACTAAACCAATACTGCGGTTCACTACTACATTACAGTGTGTACTTGCCCAGTACAGACAGAGAGATGTGTTGACTTCTGTTTACCACTAGATGGGAGTGTTGAGCCTGTTTTTGTCTCAGTGCCACAGTTTCACCAGGCAGCCATGCTATTATAGGAAAGATAAATTTACTGTTCAGATAATTATTCAGAATCATTGGAGGAATGCTTTTGGTAATCCACATATGTGTGTTCCAGCGTGCTCAATTACCTCATACGGTATCACACCACTCCTCATGTGGCTATGTGGCTACTATACATGTTTATACTGATTATATTTAGCTCCTAACCACACACACATCTTTGACTTCCAGTCAACTCTTAATTTAATTAAAAGGATGATAGGTTAGGCTGCCTGCACGTACACTCACAACATAGACACATGCACACACACACACACACACACACACACACACACACACACACACACACACACACACACACACACACAGTGGTCTTGGTTAGAATTGGGTCTGGGTTCAGATGGAGGATTCCAGACACCGGGAATGTGACCCTCTGTCTATACTCAGGGAAGCTGAAGTCGTCTATAGTCACAAATGTGACTGGGCCTGTGTGTCGGTTAGAAATGATAATATCCTTATTTTCTCTTCAGAAACCGCCTATGTTCCACTTAACCTCTCTGAAGCTTCCTGGAGTGAGATCTTTGGTGTGGTTCTAGAAGTCTCAGTGTGTTCCCGACTGCATGGGTTCCAGACTAGAGCATGGCTGTGTGTCTGTGGGTCCGCCAGTGTTCCATGTGTGCCGAGCTATTTCTGGGTCCAAGGAAAAGAGTTACATAAGACCTGATTAGTCTCTCGTTCTCTTCATCTCCCTCTCTCTCCTCTCCTCTGCACATTTTCCAGCCCGTGAGTCAAGGTGACTAAGACCTTCCTGTGTTTGTGTGTGAGTGCGTACATGTGTGCTTGTGTTTGAGGTGGACTGTTTATCCCAACTGTAGTGTGGGTGTAGCCTCGTGAAACCAGCCTGATCCCACGATAGCTCACATTCTGAAACTAAATGTGAGGGTATCGGTTTAGCTAGTTTACCAGGCTAATGTGGGTGGACCCTACTCTATACAGGTGTAGCAAGAGGTGATAAGGTCAAACAGCTCCCCTAACAGGTCTGTCCTGCCTGCTACAGACAACAGACAATAGAGAGGGGAGGGAAAGCAATGCCAGGCATCCCTGACAGCTATGACAACCGATACATCCTAACAAAATACATACACACTCACTCACTTTCTCTTCTGCCTTCCCTCTCTCTCTGTCAAAGGGTTACAGAGAGCTGTGCTAAATGGGGTTCAGTCTGAGAGAGAGAGAGAGAGAGAGAGAGTGACAGAGAGAGAGAGAGAGAGAGAGAGAGAGAGAGAGAGAGAGAGAGAGAGAGAGAGAGAGGAGAGAGAGAGAGAGAGAGAGAGAGAGAGAGAGAGTGACAGAGAGGGAGAGACAGGGTACCCTCTGTGTGTCTTTGTGGGTTCTCCAGCTTGCTGATCACGTCTGAGCAGAAGAGGGCAGAGTAAAGGGAAAATAAAAGAGGAGATGAGAGAGACTCTTTCCTCTGCCACCTCTCTTTATCCATACCTCGTTCCTCTCCTCCACAGAAGCAAATGGTTATTAGATTAGTCATGGTTGATGTTTCTCATACAACACATCTCATTTGGCTTGGCCTAGTTAGAGAGAGAGAGAGAGTGTGTGCGTGTGTACGTGTGTGCGTGTGTGTGTGTGTGTGTGTGTGTGTGTGTGTGTGTGTGTGTGTGTGTGTGTGTGTGTGTGTGTGTGTGTGTGTGTGCGTGCGTGCGTGCATGCGTGTGCGAGCATGAGCGGGATGCATGTAATCAGAGTTGTGTCAGTGCATGTGTTACTCAGTGCTGTGTCAGTGTGAGAGTGTGTCTGTGTGAGAGTGTATCTGTGTCTGCGTTTTGGAAGTTATGTAAGCCACCATGAACAGCCTCCAGGCGTGTGGTTGTACGTGCACACTTTTGTGTGTGTGCGTGTGTGTGTCTGCAGAGATGGGAAAGAGAGAGTTTCCACATGGTTGACTAACCACAGCCTGCCATGGTCGCAGACTTACCGGCACGTTCCATAGAGAGAAGAGTAAGAAGAGCTCTGGAGGATGGTTATATACACATAGGAGGAACTAAATGTTCACGATTGATTTGTTTTGATGTAACAGATGTATTAGACTGTAATGACAGAGGACAGTGGAACAGATACAGCCTAATAGCAAACTAAATGTTGTTATTCTTGTCGAGATAGATAGACCAGATAGAGTACATCTCCGAGTTTCTGTCTGTCCACCCAGCCTGATTCACTCTGATCCTCTGCACACACCTCTTTCTATCTGTTGGTCTCTTAGATCTCCTATCCTCTATTAGAGGTCAGGTCTGACAGAAACGTGTACTAGTTGTTGTGTTAGCTGTGTTAGGTGTCCTCCTCCTCCTGTCCCCTCTTCCTCCCTCTCTCCCTCACTACAGGACACTAGTGAACTACCACTCAGTGTAAACAGTCAGATGACTCTCAGACAACAGCTTTTTTGAAACAGGAAACTTTCACCCTTACTTCTCTAACCCCCTCCCTCCCTCTACCCCCCTCCCTCCCTCTAACCCCCTCCCTCCCTCTAACCCCCTCCCTCCCTCTAACCCCCTCTCTTCTCCCTCCTCTCACAACATGCTTTGAGTCTCTCCTCTATTACAATAGAGCAGCCTGAGAGAGTTGGGGTAGGGGGAGGGTGGAGGGCTAGGCAAACTCTTTTTGGGTGTGAGTGAGAGAGAGCGAGGGAGGGCGAGAGAGAGGAAGAAGGAGGGAGGAGGGAGCAGTCTGGCAGTCAGCTGATCACTGCTCTGGCATTCAGAGTTGAAGCGGAGGATGGAGAGAGAGAGAGGCTGAGGGAGAAGAGGCACTGATGCTACAGTAATCTGTGATCTAACAGAGAGTAAGAAACCAACAGCGTCATCTCAGCTCTGTCAGCCTCTTGTCACGGTTTGTTTCGGGATCAACAATGCAGAAGAGCAGTCTGGGAAACGAAAGCAAAAGGAGGAAGTGAAGAGAGAAACAAGAGATGCCAAAAAATCAACATCCTTTCAAAAAGAGAGAGAGAGAGAACACACGGATCAGCTCCAAGACACAGAGAGAGAGAGAGAAAGAGAGAGAGAGATACAAGTAAACAGACTCTGTGGTGAGTCACTCCTCCTCTCTTCTACTCTCCTCTGGTGCGTTGTTGCTTATGCACAGAAGAGCAGCAGAACTAAGAGAGGAGTTCAATCTAGAGCCAGAGGAGGAGAACCAGACTGTGTGGGAGTAACAGAACCGAGAGTGGAACTGTAGAACCTATAAGGGACCAGACCCTTACAACCAGGAGTATCATCAGACCCAGTGGGGTGCAACCAGACCCAGGGGGTTGTATACTGTATAGAGGAGCTGGTGTGTCTCTGTAGAGATGTCTTGGGGGTCTTTGCTGTCTCCAGTCCAGTGGGCCAAATGGACTTGGTCAGCTGTGCGGGGGGAGGGGAGGATG